>NW_028275021.1:0-162280 GCF_037043125.1 Eumetopias jubatus
TCAATACCCACCACCAGGCTCACCCCTCCTCCTACCCCCTCCCCTCTAGAACCCTCAGTTTGTTTCTCAGAGTCCATCATCTCTCATGGTTCGTCTCCCCCTCTGACATACTCCCCTTTTCTTCCTCTCCTGTTATCTTTTTCTTTTCCTTTTTTCTTAAAATATGTTGCGTTATTTGTTTCAGAAGTACAGAACTGTGATTCAACAGTCTGGCACAATTCACAGCGCTCACCGTAGCACATACCCTCCCCAACGTCTATCACCCAGCCACCCCATCCCTCCCACCCCCAACCACTCCAGTAACACTCAGTTTCTTTCCCGAGATTAAGAATTCCTCATATCAGTGAGGTCATATGATACATGTCTTTCTCTGATTGACTTATTTCACTCAGCATAACACCCTCCAGTTCCATCCACGTCGTTGCAAATGGCAAGATCTCATTCCTTTTGATGGCTGCATAATATTCCATTGTGTATATACACCACATCTTCTTTATCCATTCATCTGTCGATGGGCATCTTGGCTCTTTCCACCGTTTGGCTATGGTGGACATTGCTGCTATAAACATTGGGGTACACGTACCCCTTCGGGTCCCTACATTTGTACCTTTGTGGTAAATACCCAGGAGTGCAATTGCTGGATCGAACGGTAGCTCTAATTTCAACTGTTTGAGGAACCTCCATACTGTTTTCCAGAGGGGTTGCACTAGCTTGCATTCCCACCAACAGTGTAGGAGGGTTCCCCTTTCTCCACATCCCCGCCAACATCTGTCGTTCCCTGACTTGTTAATTTCAGCCATTCTGACGGGTGTGAGGTGGTATCTCATGGAGGTTTTGATTTGGATTTCCCTGATGCCGAGCGATGTGGAGCACTTTTTCATGTGCCTGTTGGCCATTTGGATGTCTTCTTTGGAGACATGTCTGTTCATGTCTTCTGCCCATTTCTTGATTGGATTATTTCTTCTTTGGGTGTTGAGTTTGATCAGTTCTTTATAGATTTTGGATACTAGCCCTTTATCTGATAGGTCATTTGCAAATATTTTCTCCCATTCTGTCGGTTGTCTTTTGGTTTTGTGGACTGTTTCTTTTGCTGTGCAAAAGCTTTTTATCTTGATGAAATCCCAAGAGTTCATTTTTGCCCTGGCTTCCCGTGCCTTTGGCGATGTTTCTAGGAAGAAGTTGCTGCGGCTAAGGTCGAAAAGGTTGCTACCTGTGTTCTCCTTTAGGATTTTGATGGACTCCTGTCTCACGTTTCGGTCTTTCAACCGTTTGGAGTCTATTTTTGTGTGTGGTGTAAGGAAATGGTCCAGTTTCATTCTTCTGCATGTGGCTGTCCAATTTTCCCAACACCATTTGTTGAAGAGACTGTCTTTTTGCCATTGGACATTCTTTCCTGCTTTGTCAAAGATAAGTTGACCATAGAGTTGAGGGTCCATTTCTGGGCTCTCGATTCTGTTCCATTGATCGATGTGTCTGTTTTTGTGCCAGTACCATACTGTCTTGATGATGACAGCTTTGTCATAGAGCTGGAAGTCCGGAATTGTGATGCCGCCAGCTTTGCTTTTCTTTTTCAGGAGTCCTCTGGCTATTCTGGGTCTCTTCTGGTTCCATACAAATTTGAGGATTATTTGTTCCATTTCTTTGAGAAAAGTGGATGGTATTTTGATGGGGATTGCATTGAATGTGTAGATTGCTCTAGGTAGCATTGACATCTTCACAATGTTGATTCCCCCAATCCATGAGCACGGAACGTTGTTCCATTTCTTGGTGTCTTCTTCCATTTCTTTCATGAGTATTTTATAGTTTTCTGAGTACAGATCCTTTGCCTCTTTGGTTAGATTTCTTCCTAGGGATCTAATGGTTTTGGGTGCAATTGTAAATGGGATCGACTCCTTGATTTGTCTCTCTTCTGTCTTGTTGTTGGTGTAGAGGAATGCCACCGATTTCTGTGCACTGATTTTGTATCCTGCTACTTTACTGAATTCCTGTATGAGTTCTAGCAGTTTTGGGGTGGAGTCTTTTGGGTTTTCCACATACAGTATCTTATCATCTGCAAAGAGTGAGAGGTTTGACTTCCTCTTTGCCGTTTTGGATGCCTTTGATTTCTTTTTGTTGTCTGATTGCTGTGGCTAGGACTTCTAATACTACGTTGAATAGCACTGGTGAGAGTGGACATCCCTGCCGCGTTCCTGACTTTAGGGGAAAAGCTCTCGGCCTTTCCCCATTGAGAATGATATTCGCTGTCGGTTTTTCATAGATGGCTTTTATGATATTGAGGTATGTACCCTCTATCCCTATACTGTGAAGAGTTTGGATCAAGAAAGGATGTTGTACTTTGTCAAATGCTTTTTCTGCATCTATTGAGAGGATCATATGATTCTTGCTCTTTCTTTTGTTAATGTATTGTATCACGTTGATTGATTTGCGGATGTTGAACCAGCCTTGCAGCCCAGGAATAAATCCCACTTGGTCCTGGTGAATAATCCTTTTAATGTACTGTTGGAACCCATTGGCTAGTTTTTTTTTGTGTGTGTGTGTGAGAATTTTTGCTTCCATGTTCATCAAGGATATTGGTCTGTAATTCTCTTTTTTGATGGGGTCTTTGTCTGGTTTTGGGATCAAGGTAATGCTGGCCCCATAAAATGAGTTTGGAAGTTTCCCTTCCATTTCTATTTTTTGGAACAGTTTCAGGAGAATAGGTATTAATTCTTCTTGAAATGGCTGATAGAATTCCCCTGGGAAGCCATCTGGCCCTGGGCTTTTGTTTCTTGGGAGATTTTTGATGACTGTTTCAATTTCCTTAGTGGTTATAGGTCTGTTCAGGTTTTCTACTTCTTCCTGGTTCAATTTTGGTCGTTGATACATCTCTAGGAATGCACCCATTTCTTCCAGGTTATCTAATTTGCTGGCATAGAGTTGCTCATAATATGTTCTTATCATTGTTTGTATTTCTTTGGTGTTGGTTGTGATCTCTCCTCTTTCCTTCATGATTTTGTTGATTTGGGTCATTTCTCTTTTCTTCTTGATAAGTCTGGCCAGGGGTTTATCAATCTTGTTCATTCTTTCCAAGAACCAGCTCCTAGTTTCGTGGATCTGTTCTACGGTTCTTTTGGTTTCTAGTTCATTGATTTCTGCTCTGATCTTTATGATTTCTCTTCTCCTGCTGGGTTTAGGCTTTATTTGCTGTTCTTTCTCCAGCTCCTTTAGGTGTAGGGTTAGGTTGTGTATTTGAGACCTTTCTTGTTTCTTGAGAAAGGCTTGTATTGCTATATACTTTCCTCTCAGGACTGCCTTTGTTGTATCCCAAAGATTGTGAACCGTTGTGTTTTCATTTTCATTGGTGTCCATGAAATTTTTTAATTCTTCTTTAATTTCCTGGTTGACCCATTCATTCTTTAGTAGGATGCTCTTTAGCCTCCATGTATTTGAGTTCTTTCCGACTTTCCTCTTGTGGTTGAGTTCTAGTTTCAAAGCATTGTGGTCTGAAAATATGCAGGGGATGATCCCAATCTTTTGGTACCGATTGAGACCTGATTTGTGACCTGGGATGTGATCAGTTCTGGAGAATGTTCCATGGGCACTAGAGAAGAATGTGTACTCCTTTGCTTGGGGATGGAATGTTCTGAATATGTCTGTGAAGTCCATTTGGTCCAGTGTGTCATTTAAAGTCTTTATTTCCTTGTTGATCTTTTGCTTAGATGATCTGTCCATTTCAGTCAGGGGGGTGTTAAAGTCCCCCACTATTATTGTATTGTTGTCAATGTGTTTCTTTGCTTTTGTTATCAATTGCCTTATATAATTGCCTGCTCCCATGTTCGGGGCATAGATCTTAACAATTGTTAGATCTTCTTGTTGGATAGACCCTTTAAGTAGGATATAGTGTCCTTCCTCATCTCTTATTACAGTCTTTGTTTTAAAATCTAGTTTGTCTGATATAAGGATTGCCACCCCAGCTTTCTTTTGGTGTCCATTAGCATGGTAAATGGTTTTCCACCCCCTCACTTTCAATGTGGGGGTGTCTTTGGGTCTAAAATGAGTCTCTTGCAGACAGCATATTGATGGGTCTTGTTTTTTTTTTTTTAATTTTTTATTGTTATGTTAATCACCATATATTACATCATTAGTTTTTGGTGCAGTGTTCCATGATTCATTGTTTGTTCATAACACCCAGTGCTCCATGCAGAACGTGCCCTCCTCAATACCCACCACCAGGCTCACCCCTCCTCCTACCCCCTCCCCTCTAGAACCCTCAGTTTGTTTCTCAGAGTCCATCATCTCTCATGGTTCGTCTCCCCCTCTGACATACTCCCCTTTTCTTCCTCTCCTGTTATCTTTTTCTTTTCCTTTTTTCTTAAAATATGTTGCGTTATTTGTTTCAGAAGTACAGAACTGTGATTCAACAGTCTGGCACAATTCACAGCGCTCACCGTAGCACATACCCTCCCCAACGTCTATCACCCAGCCACCCCATCCCTCCCACCCCCAACCACTCCAGTAACACTCAGTTTCTTTCCCGAGATTAAGAATTCCTCATATCAGTGAGGTCATATGATACATGTCTTTCTCTGATTGACTTATTTCACTCAGCATAACACCCTCCAGTTCCATCCACGTCGTTGCAAATGGCAAGATCTCATTCCTTTTGATGGCTGCATAATATTCCATTGTGTATATACACCACATCTTCTTTATCCATTCATCTGTCGATGGGCATCTTGGCTCTTTCCACCGTTTGGCTATGGTGGACATTGCTGCTATAAACATTGGGGTACACGTACCCCTTCGGGTCCCTACATTTGTACCTTTGTGGTAAATACCCAGGAGTGCAATTGCTGGATCGAACGGTAGCTCTAATTTCAACTGTTTGAGGAACCTCCATACTGTTTTCCAGAGGGGTTGCACTAGCTTGCATTCCCACCAACAGTGTAGGAGGGTTCCCCTTTCTCCACATCCCCGCCAACATCTGTCGTTCCCTGACTTGTTAATTTCAGCCATTCTGACGGGTGTGAGGTGGTATCTCATGGAGGTTTTGATTTGGATTTCCCTGATGCCGAGCGATGTGGAGCACTTTTTCATGTGCCTGTTGGCCATTTGGATGTCTTCTTTGGAGACATGTCTGTTCATGTCTTCTGCCCATTTCTTGATTGGATTATTTCTTCTTTGGGTGTTGAGTTTGATCAGTTCTTTATAGATTTTGGATACTAGCCCTTTATCTGATAGGTCATTTGCAAATATTTTCTCCCATTCTGTCGGTTGTCTTTTGGTTTTGTGGACTGTTTCTTTTGCTGTGCAAAAGCTTTTTATCTTGATGAAATCCCAAGAGTTCATTTTTGCCCTGGCTTCCCGTGCCTTTGGCGATGTTTCTAGGAAGAAGTTGCTGCGGCTAAGGTCGAAAAGGTTGCTACCTGTGTTCTCCTTTAGGATTTTGATGGACTCCTGTCTCACGTTTCGGTCTTTCAACCGTTTGGAGTCTATTTTTGTGTGTGGTGTAAGGAAATGGTCCAGTTTCATTCTTCTGCATGTGGCTGTCCAATTTTCCCAACACCATTTGTTGAAGAGACTGTCTTTTTGCCATTGGACATTCTTTCCTGCTTTGTCAAAGATAAGTTGACCATAGAGTTGAGGGTCCATTTCTGGGCTCTCGATTCTGTTCCATTGATCGATGTGTCTGTTTTTGTGCCAGTACCATACTGTCTTGATGATGACAGCTTTGTCATAGAGCTGGAAGTCCGGAATTGTGATGCCGCCAGCTTTGCTTTTCTTTTTCAGGAGTCCTCTGGCTATTCTGGGTCTCTTCTGGTTCCATACAAATTTGAGGATTATTTGTTCCATTTCTTTGAGAAAAGTGGATGGTATTTTGATGGGGATTGCATTGAATGTGTAGATTGCTCTAGGTAGCATTGACATCTTCACAATGTTGATTCCCCCAATCCATGAGCACGGAACGTTGTTCCATTTCTTGGTGTCTTCTTCCATTTCTTTCATGAGTATTTTATAGTTTTCTGAGTACAGATCCTTTGCCTCTTTGGTTAGATTTCTTCCTAGGGATCTAATGGTTTTGGGTGCAATTGTAAATGGGATCGACTCCTTGATTTGTCTCTCTTCTGTCTTGTTGTTGGTGTAGAGGAATGCCACCGATTTCTGTGCACTGATTTTGTATCCTGCTACTTTACTGAATTCCTGTATGAGTTCTAGCAGTTTTGGGGTGGAGTCTTTTGGGTTTTCCACATACAGTATCTTATCATCTGCAAAGAGTGAGAGGTTTGACTTCCTCTTTGCCGTTTTGGATGCCTTTGATTTCTTTTTGTTGTCTGATTGCTGTGGCTAGGACTTCTAATACTACGTTGAATAGCACTGGTGAGAGTGGACATCCCTGCCGCGTTCCTGACTTTAGGGGAAAAGCTCTCGGCCTTTCCCCATTGAGAATGATATTCGCTGTCGGTTTTTCATAGATGGCTTTTATGATATTGAGGTATGTACCCTCTATCCCTATACTGTGAAGAGTTTGGATCAAGAAAGGATGTTGTACTTTGTCAAATGCTTTTTCTGCATCTATTGAGAGGATCATATGATTCTTGCTCTTTCTTTTGTTAATGTATTGTATCACGTTGATTGATTTGCGGATGTTGAACCAGCCTTGCAGCCCAGGAATAAATCCCACTTGGTCCTGGTGAATAATCCTTTTAATGTACTGTTGGAACCCATTGGCTAGTTTTTTTTTGTGTGTGTGTGTGAGAATTTTTGCTTCCATGTTCATCAAGGATATTGGTCTGTAATTCTCTTTTTTGATGGGGTCTTTGTCTGGTTTTGGGATCAAGGTAATGCTGGCCCCATAAAATGAGTTTGGAAGTTTCCCTTCCATTTCTATTTTTTGGAACAGTTTCAGGAGAATAGGTATTAATTCTTCTTGAAATGGCTGATAGAATTCCCCTGGGAAGCCATCTGGCCCTGGGCTTTTGTTTCTTGGGAGATTTTTGATGACTGTTTCAATTTCCTTAGTGGTTATAGGTCTGTTCAGGTTTTCTACTTCTTCCTGGTTCAATTTTGGTCGTTGATACATCTCTAGGAATGCACCCATTTCTTCCAGGTTATCTAATTTGCTGGCATAGAGTTGCTCATAATATGTTCTTATCATTGTTTGTATTTCTTTGGTGTTGGTTGTGATCTCTCCTCTTTCCTTCATGATTTTGTTGATTTGGGTCATTTCTCTTTTCTTCTTGATAAGTCTGGCCAGGGGTTTATCAATCTTGTTCATTCTTTCAAAGAACCAGCTCCTAGTTTCGTGGATCTGTTCTACGGTTCTTTTGGTTTCTAGTTCATTGATTTCTGCTCTGATCTTTATGATTTCTCTTCTCCTGCTGGGTTTAGGCTTTATTTGCTGTTCTTTCTCCAGCTCCTTTAGGTGTAGGGTTAGGTTGTGTATTTGAGACCTTTCTTGTTTCTTGAGAAAGGCTTGTATTGCTATATACTTTCCTCTCAGGACTGCCTTTGTTGTATCCCAAAGATTGTGAACCGTTGTGTTTTCATTTTCATTGGTGTCCATGAAATTTTTTAATTCTTCTTTAATTTCCTGGTTGACCCATTCATTCTTTAGTAGGATGCTCTTTAGCCTCCATGTATTTGAGTTCTTTCCGACTTTCCTCTTGTGGTTGAGTTCTAGTTTCAAAGCATTGTGGTCTGAAAATATGCAGGGGATGATCCCAATCTTTTGGTACCGATTGAGACCTGATTTGTGACCTGGGATGTGATCAGTTCTGGAGAATGTTCCATGGGCACTAGAGAAGAATGTGTACTCCTTTGCTTGGGGATGGAATGTTCTGAATATGTCTGTGAAGTCCATTTGGTCCAGTGTGTCATTTAAAGTCTTTATTTCCTTGTTGATCTTTTGCTTAGATGATCTGTCCATTTCAGTCAGGGGGGTGTTAAAGTCCCCCACTATTATTGTATTGTTGTCAATGTGTTTCTTTGCTTTTGTTATCAATTGCCTTATATAATTGCCTGCTCCCATGTTCGGGGCATAGATCTTAACAATTGTTAGATCTTCTTGTTGGATAGACCCTTTAAGTAGGATATAGTGTCCTTCCTCATCTCTTATTACAGTCTTTGTTTTAAAATCTAGTTTGTCTGATATAAGGATTGCCACCCCAGCTTTCTTTTGGTGTCCATTAGCATGGTAAATGGTTTTCCACCCCCTCACTTTCAATGTGGGGGTGTCTTTGGGTCTAAAATGAGTCTCTTGCAGACAGCATATTGATGGGTCTTGTTTTTTTTTTTTTAATTTTTTATTGTTATGTTAATCACCATATATTACATCATTAGTTTTTGGTGCAGTGTTCCATGATTCATTGTTTGTTCATAACACCCAGTGCTCCATGCAGAACGTGCCCTCCTCAATACCCACCACCAGGCTCACCCCTCCTCCTACCCCCTCCCCTCTAGAACCCTCAGTTTGTTTCTCAGAGTCCATCATCTCTCATGGTTCGTCTCCCCCTCTGACATACTCCCCTTTTCTTCCTCTCCTGTTATCTTTTTCTTTTCCTTTTTTCTTAAAATATGTTGCGTTATTTGTTTCAGAAGTACAGAACTGTGATTCAACAGTCTGGCACAATTCACAGCGCTCACCGTAGCACATACCCTCCCCAACGTCTATCACCCAGCCACCCCATCCCTCCCACCCCCAACCACTCCAGTAACACTCAGTTTCTTTCCCGAGATTAAGAATTCCTCATATCAGTGAGGTCATATGATACATGTCTTTCTCTGATTGACTTATTTCACTCAGCATAACACCCTCCAGTTCCATCCACGTCGTTGCAAATGGCAAGATCTCATTCCTTTTGATGGCTGCATAATATTCCATTGTGTATATACACCACATCTTCTTTATCCATTCATCTGTCGATGGGCATCTTGGCTCTTTCCACCGTTTGGCTATGGTGGACATTGCTGCTATAAACATTGGGGTACACGTACCCCTTCGGGTCCCTACATTTGTACCTTTGTGGTAAATACCCAGGAGTGCAATTGCTGGATCGAACGGTAGCTCTAATTTCAACTGTTTGAGGAACCTCCATACTGTTTTCCAGAGGGGTTGCACTAGCTTGCATTCCCACCAACAGTGTAGGAGGGTTCCCCTTTCTCCACATCCCCGCCAACATCTGTCGTTCCCTGACTTGTTAATTTCAGCCATTCTGACGGGTGTGAGGTGGTATCTCATGGAGGTTTTGATTTGGATTTCCCTGATGCCGAGCGATGTGGAGCACTTTTTCATGTGCCTGTTGGCCATTTGGATGTCTTCTTTGGAGACATGTCTGTTCATGTCTTCTGCCCATTTCTTGATTGGATTATTTCTTCTTTGGGTGTTGAGTTTGATCAGTTCTTTATAGATTTTGGATACTAGCCCTTTATCTGATAGGTCATTTGCAAATATTTTCTCCCATTCTGTCGGTTGTCTTTTGGTTTTGTGGACTGTTTCTTTTGCTGTGCAAAAGCTTTTTATCTTGATGAAATCCCAAGAGTTCATTTTTGCCCTGGCTTCCCGTGCCTTTGGCGATGTTTCTAGGAAGAAGTTGCTGCGGCTAAGGTCGAAAAGGTTGCTACCTGTGTTCTCCTTTAGGATTTTGATGGACTCCTGTCTCACGTTTCGGTCTTTCAACCGTTTGGAGTCTATTTTTGTGTGTGGTGTAAGGAAATGGTCCAGTTTCATTCTTCTGCATGTGGCTGTCCAATTTTCCCAACACCATTTGTTGAAGAGACTGTCTTTTTGCCATTGGACATTCTTTCCTGCTTTGTCAAAGATAAGTTGACCATAGAGTTGAGGGTCCATTTCTGGGCTCTCGATTCTGTTCCATTGATCGATGTGTCTGTTTTTGTGCCAGTACCATACTGTCTTGATGATGACAGCTTTGTCATAGAGCTGGAAGTCCGGAATTGTGATGCCGCCAGCTTTGCTTTTCTTTTTCAGGAGTCCTCTGGCTATTCTGGGTCTCTTCTGGTTCCATACAAATTTGAGGATTATTTGTTCCATTTCTTTGAGAAAAGTGGATGGTATTTTGATGGGGATTGCATTGAATGTGTAGATTGCTCTAGGTAGCATTGACATCTTCACAATGTTGATTCCCCCAATCCATGAGCACGGAACGTTGTTCCATTTCTTGGTGTCTTCTTCCATTTCTTTCATGAGTATTTTATAGTTTTCTGAGTACAGATCCTTTGCCTCTTTGGTTAGATTTCTTCCTAGGGATCTAATGGTTTTGGGTGCAATTGTAAATGGGATCGACTCCTTGATTTGTCTCTCTTCTGTCTTGTTGTTGGTGTAGAGGAATGCCACCGATTTCTGTGCACTGATTTTGTATCCTGCTACTTTACTGAATTCCTGTATGAGTTCTAGCAGTTTTGGGGTGGAGTCTTTTGGGTTTTCCACATACAGTATCTTATCATCTGCAAAGAGTGAGAGGTTTGACTTCCTCTTTGCCGTTTTGGATGCCTTTGATTTCTTTTTGTTGTCTGATTGCTGTGGCTAGGACTTCTAATACTACGTTGAATAGCACTGGTGAGAGTGGACATCCCTGCCGCGTTCCTGACTTTAGGGGAAAAGCTCTCGGCCTTTCCCCATTGAGAATGATATTCGCTGTCGGTTTTTCATAGATGGCTTTTATGATATTGAGGTATGTACCCTCTATCCCTATACTGTGAAGAGTTTGGATCAAGAAAGGATGTTGTACTTTGTCAAATGCTTTTTCTGCATCTATTGAGAGGATCATATGATTCTTGCTCTTTCTTTTGTTAATGTATTGTATCACGTTGATTGATTTGCGGATGTTGAACCAGCCTTGCAGCCCAGGAATAAATCCCACTTGGTCCTGGTGAATAATCCTTTTAATGTACTGTTGGAACCCATTGGCTAGTTTTTTTTTGTGTGTGTGTGTGAGAATTTTTGCTTCCATGTTCATCAAGGATATTGGTCTGTAATTCTCTTTTTTGATGGGGTCTTTGTCTGGTTTTGGGATCAAG
This sequence comes from Eumetopias jubatus, assembly GCF_037043125.1. Taxonomy (NCBI): domain Eukaryota; kingdom Metazoa; phylum Chordata; class Mammalia; order Carnivora; family Otariidae; genus Eumetopias; species Eumetopias jubatus. Next base: position 11,014 of record NW_028275021.1, read on the forward strand.
GTAATGCTGGCCCCATAAAATGAGTTTGGAAGTTTCCCTTCCATTTCTATTTTTTGGAACAGTTTCAGGAGAATAGGTATTAATTCTTCTTGAAATGGCTGATAGAATTCCCCTGGGAAGCCATCTGGCCCTGGGCTTTTGTTTCTTGGGAGATTTTTGATGACTGTTTCAATTTCCTTAGTGGTTATAGGTCTGTTCAGGTTTTCTACTTCTTCCTGGTTCAATTTTGGTCGTTGATACATCTCTAGGAATGCACCCATTTCTTCCAGGTTATCTAATTTGCTGGCATAGAGTTGCTCATAATATGTTCTTATCATTGTTTGTATTTCTTTGGTGTTGGTTGTGATCTCTCCTCTTTCCTTCATGATTTTGTTGATTTGGGTCATTTCTCTTTTCTTCTTGATAAGTCTGGCCAGGGGTTTATCAATCTTGTTCATTCTTTCCAAGAACCAGCTCCTAGTTTCGTGGATCTGTTCTACGGTTCTTTTGGTTTCTAGTTCATTGATTTCTGCTCTGATCTTTATGATTTCTCTTCTCCTGCTGGGTTTAGGCTTTATTTGCTGTTCTTTCTCCAGCTCCTTTAGGTGTAGGGTTAGGTTGTGTATTTGAGACCTTTCTTGTTTCTTGAGAAAGGCTTGTATTGCTATATACTTTCCTCTCAGGACTGCCTTTGTTGTATCCCAAAGATTGTGAACCGTTGTGTTTTCATTTTCATTGGTGTCCATGAAATTTTTTAATTCTTCTTTAATTTCCTGGTTGACCCATTCATTCTTTAGTAGGATGCTCTTTAGCCTCCATGTATTTGAGTTCTTTCCGACTTTCCTCTTGTGGTTGAGTTCTAGTTTCAAAGCATTGTGGTCTGAAAATATGCAGGGGATGATCCCAATCTTTTGGTACCGATTGAGACCTGATTTGTGACCTGGGATGTGATCAGTTCTGGAGAATGTTCCATGGGCACTAGAGAAGAATGTGTACTCCTTTGCTTGGGGATGGAATGTTCTGAATATGTCTGTGAAGTCCATTTGGTCCAGTGTGTCATTTAAAGTCTTTATTTCCTTGTTGATCTTTTGCTTAGATGATCTGTCCATTTCAGTCAGGGGGGTGTTAAAGTCCCCCACTATTATTGTATTGTTGTCAATGTGTTTCTTTGCTTTTGTTATCAATTGCCTTATATAATTGCCTGCTCCCATGTTCGGGGCATAGATCTTAACAATTGTTAGATCTTCTTGTTGGATAGACCCTTTAAGTAGGATATAGTGTCCTTCCTCATCTCTTATTACAGTCTTTGTTTTAAAATCTAGTTTGTCTGATATAAGGATTGCCACCCCAGCTTTCTTTTGGTGTCCATTAGCATGGTAAATGGTTTTCCACCCCCTCACTTTCAATGTGGGGGTGTCTTTGGGTCTAAAATGAGTCTCTTGCAGACAGCATATTGATGGGTCTTGTTTTTTTTTTTTTAATTTTTTATTGTTATGTTAATCACCATATATTACATCATTAGTTTTTGGTGCAGTGTTCCATGATTCATTGTTTGTTCATAACACCCAGTGCTCCATGCAGAACGTGCCCTCCTCAATACCCACCACCAGGCTCACCCCTCCTCCTACCCCCTCCCCTCTAGAACCCTCAGTTTGTTTCTCAGAGTCCATCATCTCTCATGGTTCGTCTCCCCCTCTGACATACTCCCCTTTTCTTCCTCTCCTGTTATCTTTTTCTTTTCCTTTTTTCTTAAAATATGTTGCGTTATTTGTTTCAGAAGTACAGAACTGTGATTCAACAGTCTGGCACAATTCACAGCGCTCACCGTAGCACATACCCTCCCCAACGTCTATCACCCAGCCACCCCATCCCTCCCACCCCCAACCACTCCAGTAACACTCAGTTTCTTTCCCGAGATTAAGAATTCCTCATATCAGTGAGGTCATATGATACATGTCTTTCTCTGATTGACTTATTTCACTCAGCATAACACCCTCCAGTTCCATCCACGTCGTTGCAAATGGCAAGATCTCATTCCTTTTGATGGCTGCATAATATTCCATTGTGTATATACACCACATCTTCTTTATCCATTCATCTGTCGATGGGCATCTTGGCTCTTTCCACCGTTTGGCTATGGTGGACATTGCTGCTATAAACATTGGGGTACACGTACCCCTTCGGGTCCCTACATTTGTACCTTTGTGGTAAATACCCAGGAGTGCAATTGCTGGATCGAACGGTAGCTCTAATTTCAACTGTTTGAGGAACCTCCATACTGTTTTCCAGAGGGGTTGCACTAGCTTGCATTCCCACCAACAGTGTAGGAGGGTTCCCCTTTCTCCACATCCCCGCCAACATCTGTCGTTCCCTGACTTGTTAATTTCAGCCATTCTGACGGGTGTGAGGTGGTATCTCATGGAGGTTTTGATTTGGATTTCCCTGATGCCGAGCGATGTGGAGCACTTTTTCATGTGCCTGTTGGCCATTTGGATGTCTTCTTTGGAGACATGTCTGTTCATGTCTTCTGCCCATTTCTTGATTGGATTATTTCTTCTTTGGGTGTTGAGTTTGATCAGTTCTTTATAGATTTTGGATACTAGCCCTTTATCTGATAGGTCATTTGCAAATATTTTCTCCCATTCTGTCGGTTGTCTTTTGGTTTTGTGGACTGTTTCTTTTGCTGTGCAAAAGCTTTTTATCTTGATGAAATCCCAAGAGTTCATTTTTGCCCTGGCTTCCCGTGCCTTTGGCGATGTTTCTAGGAAGAAGTTGCTGCGGCTAAGGTCGAAAAGGTTGCTACCTGTGTTCTCCTTTAGGATTTTGATGGACTCCTGTCTCACGTTTCGGTCTTTCAACCGTTTGGAGTCTATTTTTGTGTGTGGTGTAAGGAAATGGTCCAGTTTCATTCTTCTGCATGTGGCTGTCCAATTTTCCCAACACCATTTGTTGAAGAGACTGTCTTTTTGCCATTGGACATTCTTTCCTGCTTTGTCAAAGATAAGTTGACCATAGAGTTGAGGGTCCATTTCTGGGCTCTCGATTCTGTTCCATTGATCGATGTGTCTGTTTTTGTGCCAGTACCATACTGTCTTGATGATGACAGCTTTGTCATAGAGCTGGAAGTCCGGAATTGTGATGCCGCCAGCTTTGCTTTTCTTTTTCAGGAGTCCTCTGGCTATTCTGGGTCTCTTCTGGTTCCATACAAATTTGAGGATTATTTGTTCCATTTCTTTGAGAAAAGTGGATGGTATTTTGATGGGGATTGCATTGAATGTGTAGATTGCTCTAGGTAGCATTGACATCTTCACAATGTTGATTCCCCCAATCCATGAGCACGGAACGTTGTTCCATTTCTTGGTGTCTTCTTCCATTTCTTTCATGAGTATTTTATAGTTTTCTGAGTACAGATCCTTTGCCTCTTTGGTTAGATTTCTTCCTTGGGATCTAATGGTTTTGGGTGCAATTGTAAATGGGATCGACTCCTTGATTTGTCTCTCTTCTGTCTTGTTGTTGGTGTAGAGGAATGCCACCGATTTCTGTGCACTGATTTTGTATCCTGCTACTTTACTGAATTCCTGTATGAGTTCTAGCAGTTTTGGGGTGGAGTCTTTTGGGTTTTCCACATACAGTATCTTATCATCTGCAAAGAGTGAGAGGTTTGACTTCCTCTTTGCCGTTTTGGATGCCTTTGATTTCTTTTTGTTGTCTGATTGCTGTGGCTAGGACTTCTAATACTACGTTGAATAGCACTGGTGAGAGTGGACATCCCTGCCGCGTTCCTGACTTTAGGGGAAAAGCTCTCGGCCTTTCCCCATTGAGAATGATATTCGCTGTCGGTTTTTCATAGATGGCTTTTATGATATTGAGGTATGTACCCTCTATCCCTATACTGTGAAGAGTTTGGATCAAGAAAGGATGTTGTACTTTGTCAAATGCTTTTTCTGCATCTATTGAGAGGATCATATGATTCTTGCTCTTTCTTTTGTTAATGTATTGTATCACGTTGATTGATTTGCGGATGTTGAACCAGCCTTGCAGCCCAGGAATAAATCCCACTTGGTCCTGGTGAATAATCCTTTTAATGTACTGTTGGAACCCATTGGCTAGTTTTTTTTTGTGTGTGTGTGTGAGAATTTTTGCTTCCATGTTCATCAAGGATATTGGTCTGTAATTCTCTTTTTTGATGGGGTCTTTGTCTGGTTTTGGGATCAAGGTAATGCTGGCCCCATAAAATGAGTTTGGAAGTTTCCCTTCCATTTCTATTTTTTGGAACAGTTTCAGGAGAATAGGTATTAATTCTTCTTGAAATGGCTGATAGAATTCCCCTGGGAAGCCATCTGGCCCTGGGCTTTTGTTTCTTGGGAGATTTTTGATGACTGTTTCAATTTCCTTAGTGGTTATAGGTCTGTTCAGGTTTTCTACTTCTTCCTGGTTCAATTTTGGTCGTTGATACATCTCTAGGAATGCACCCATTTCTTCCAGGTTATCTAATTTGCTGGCATAGAGTTGCTCATAATATGTTCTTATCATTGTTTGTATTTCTTTGGTGTTGGTTGTGATCTCTCCTCTTTCCTTCATGATTTTGTTGATTTGGGTCATTTCTCTTTTCTTCTTGATAAGTCTGGCCAGGGGTTTATCAATCTTGTTCATTCTTTCCAAGAACCAGCTCCTAGTTTCGTGGATCTGTTCTACGGTTCTTTTGGTTTCTAGTTCATTGATTTCTGCTCTGATCTTTATGATTTCTCTTCTCCTGCTGGGTTTAGGCTTTATTTGCTGTTCTTTCTCCAGCTCCTTTAGGTGTAGGGTTAGGTTGTGTATTTGAGACCTTTCTTGTTTCTTGAGAAAGGCTTGTATTGCTATATACTTTCCTCTCAGGACTGCCTTTGTTGTATCCCAAAGATTGTGAACCGTTGTGTTTTCATTTTCATTGGTGTCCATGAAATTTTTTAATTCTTCTTTAATTTCCTGGTTGACCCATTCATTCTTTAGTAGGATGCTCTTTAGCCTCCATGTATTTGAGTTCTTTCCGACTTTCCTCTTGTGGTTGAGTTCTAGTTTCAAAGCATTGTGGTCTGAAAATATGCAGGGGATGATCCCAATCTTTTGGTACCGATTGAGACCTGATTTGTGACCTGGGATGTGATCAGTTCTGGAGAATGTTCCATGGGCACTAGAGAAGAATGTGTACTCCTTTGCTTGGGGATGGAATGTTCTGAATATGTCTGTGAAGTCCATTTGGTCCAGTGTGTCATTTAAAGTCTTTATTTCCTTGTTGATCTTTTGCTTAGATGATCTGTCCATTTCAGTCAGGGGGGTGTTAAAGTCCCCCACTATTATTGTATTGTTGTCAATGTGTTTCTTTGCTTTTGTTATCAATTGCCTTATATAATTGCCTGCTCCCATGTTCGGGGCATAGATCTTAACAATTGTTAGATCTTCTTGTTGGATAGACCCTTTAAGTAGGATATAGTGTCCTTCCTCATCTCTTATTACAGTCTTTGTTTTAAAATCTAGTTTGTCTGATATAAGGATTGCCACCCCAGCTTTCTTTTGGTGTCCATTAGCATGGTAAATGGTTTTCCACCCCCTCACTTTCAATGTGGGGGTGTCTTTGGGTCTAAAATGAGTCTCTTGCAGACAGCATATTGATGGGTCTTGTTTTTTTTTTTTAATTTTTTATTGTTATGTTAATCACCATATATTACATCATTAGTTTTTGGTGCAGTGTTCCATGATTCATTGTTTGTTCATAACACCCAGTGCTCCATGCAGAACGTGCCCTCCTCAATACCCACCACCAGGCTCACCCCTCCTCCTACCCCCTCCCCTCTAGAACCCTCAGTTTGTTTCTCAGAGTCCATCATCTCTCATGGTTCGTCTCCCCCTCTGACATACTCCCCTTTTCTTCCTCTCCTGTTATCTTTTTCTTTTCCTTTTTTCTTAAAATATGTTGCGTTATTTGTTTCAGAAGTACAGAACTGTGATTCAACAGTCTGGCACAATTCACAGCGCTCACCGTAGCACATACCCTCCCCAACGTCTATCACCCAGCCACCCCATCCCTCCCACCCCCAACCACTCCAGTAACACTCAGTTTCTTTCCCGAGATTAAGAATTCCTCATATCAGTGAGGTCATATGATACATGTCTTTCTCTGATTGACTTATTTCACTCAGCATAACACCCTCCAGTTCCATCCACGTCGTTGCAAATGGCAAGATCTCATTCCTTTTGATGGCTGCATAATATTCCATTGTGTATATACACCACATCTTCTTTATCCATTCATCTGTCGATGGGCATCTTGGCTCTTTCCACCGTTTGGCTATGGTGGACATTGCTGCTATAAACATTGGGGTACACGTACCCCTTCGGGTCCCTACATTTGTACCTTTGTGGTAAATACCCAGGAGTGCAATTGCTGGATCGAACGGTAGCTCTAATTTCAACTGTTTGAGGAACCTCCATACTGTTTTCCAGAGGGGTTGCACTAGCTTGCATTCCCACCAACAGTGTAGGAGGGTTCCCCTTTCTCCACATCCCCGCCAACATCTGTCGTTCCCTGACTTGTTAATTTCAGCCATTCTGACGGGTGTGAGGTGGTATCTCATGGAGGTTTTGATTTGGATTTCCCTGATGCCGAGCGATGTGGAGCACTTTTTCATGTGCCTGTTGGCCATTTGGATGTCTTCTTTGGAGACATGTCTGTTCATGTCTTCTGCCCATTTCTTGATTGGATTATTTCTTCTTTGGGTGTTGAGTTTGATCAGTTCTTTATAGATTTTGGATACTAGCCCTTTATCTGATAGGTCATTTGCAAATATTTTCTCCCATTCTGTCGGTTGTCTTTTGGTTTTGTGGACTGTTTCTTTTGCTGTGCAAAAGCTTTTTATCTTGATGAAATCCCAAGAGTTCATTTTTGCCCTGGCTTCCCGTGCCTTTGGCGATGTTTCTAGGAAGAAGTTGCTGCGGCTAAGGTCGAAAAGGTTGCTACCTGTGTTCTCCTTTAGGATTTTGATGGACTCCTGTCTCACGTTTCGGTCTTTCAACCGTTTGGAGTCTATTTTTGTGTGTGGTGTAAGGAAATGGTCCAGTTTCATTCTTCTGCATGTGGCTGTCCAATTTTCCCAACACCATTTGTTGAAGAGACTGTCCTTTTGCCATTGGACATTCTTTCCTGCTTTGTCAAAGATAAGTTGACCATAGAGTTGAGGGTCCATTTCTGGGCTCTCGATTCTGTTCCATTGATCGATGTGTCTGTTTTTGTGCCAGTACCATACTGTCTTGATGATGACAGCTTTGTCATAGATCTGGAAGTCCGGAATTGTGATGCCGCCAGCTTTGCTTTTCTTTTTCAGGAGTCCTCTGGCTATTCTGGGTCTCTTCTGGTTCCATACAAATTTGAGGATTATTTGTTCCATTTCTTTGAGAAAAGTGGATGGTATTTTGATGGGGATTGCATTGAATGTGTAGATTGCTCTAGGTAGCATTGACATCTTCACAATGTTGATTCCCCCAATCCATGAGCACGGAACGTTGTTCCATTTCTTGGTGTCTTCTTCCATTTCTTTCATGAGTATTTTATAGTTTTCTGAGTACAGATCCTTTGCCTCTTTGGTTAGATTTCTTCCTTGGGATCTAATGGTTTTGGGTGCAATTGTAAATGGGATCGACTCCTTGATTTGTCTCTCTTCTGTCTTGTTGTTGGTGTAGAGGAATGCCACCGATTTCTGTGCACTGATTTTGTATCCTGCTACTTTACTGAATTCCTGTATGAGTTCTAGCAGTTTTGGGGTGGAGTCTTTTGGGTTTTCCACATACAGTATCTTATCATCTGCAAAGAGTGAGAGGTTTGACTTCCTCTTTGCCGTTTTGGATGCCTTTGATTTCTTTTTGTTGTCTGATTGCTGTGGCTAGGACTTCTAATACTACGTTGAATAGCACTGGTGAGAGTGGACATCCCTGCCGCGTTCCTGACTTTAGGGGAAAAGCTCTCGGCCTTTCCCCATTGAGAATGATATTCGCTGTCGGTTTTTCATAGATGGCTTTTATGATATTGAGGTATGTACCCTCTATCCCTATACTGTGAAGAGTTTGGATCAAGAAAGGATGTTGTACTTTGTCAAATGCTTTTTCTGCATCTATTGAGAGGATCATATGATTCTTGCTCTTTCTTTTGTTAATGTATTGTATCACGTTGATTGATTTGCGGATGTTGAACCAGCCTTGCAGCCCAGGAATAAATCCCACTTGGTCCTGGTGAATAATCCTTTTAATGTACTGTTGGAACCCATTGGCTAGTTTTTTTTTGTGTGTGTGTGTGAGAATTTTTGCTTCCATGTTCATCAAGGATATTGGTCTGTAATTCTCTTTTTTGATGGGGTCTTTGTCTGGTTTTGGGATCAAGGTAATGCTGGCCCCATAAAATGAGTTTGGAAGTTTCCCTTCCATTTCTATTTTTTGGAACAGTTTCAGGAGAATAGGTATTAATTCTTCTTGAAATGGCTGATAGAATTCCCCTGGGAAGCCATCTGGCCCTGGGCTTTTGTTTCTTGGGAGATTTTTGATGACTGTTTCAATTTCCTTAGTGGTTATAGGTCTGTTCAGGTTTTCTACTTCTTCCTGGTTCAATTTTGGTCGTTGATACATCTCTAGGAATGCACCCATTTCTTCCAGGTTATCTAATTTGCTGGCATAGAGTTGCTCATAATATGTTCTTATCATTGTTTGTATTTCTTTGGTGTTGGTTGTGATCTCTCCTCTTTCCTTCATGATTTTGTTGATTTGGGTCATTTCTCTTTTCTTCTTGATAAGTCTGGCCAGGGGTTTATCAATCTTGTTCATTCTTTCCAAGAACCAGCTCCTAGTTTCGTGGATCTGTTCTACGGTTCTTTTGGTTTCTAGTTCATTGATTTCTGCTCTGATCTTTATGATTTCTCTTCTCCTGCTGGGTTTAGGCTTTATTTGCTGTTCTTTCTCCAGCTCCTTTAGGTGTAGGGTTAGGTTGTGTATTTGAGACCTTTCTTGTTTCTTGAGAAAGGCTTGTATTGCTATATACGTTCCTCTCAGGACTGCCTTTGTTGTATCCCAAAGATTGTGAACCGTTGTGTTTTCATTTTCATTGGTGTCCATGAAATTTTTTAATTCTTCTTTAATTTCCTGGTTGACCCATTCATTCTTTAGTAGGATGCTCTTTAGCCTCCATGTATTTGAGTTCTTTCCGACTTTCCTCTTGTGGTTGAGTTCTAGTTTCAAAGCATTGTGGTCTGAAAATATGCAGGGGATGATCCCAATCTTTTGGTACCGATTGAGACCTGATTTGTGACCTGGGATGTGATCAGTTCTGGAGAATGTTCCATGGGCACTAGAGAAGAATGTGTACTCCTTTGCTTGGGGATGGAATGTTCTGAATATGTCTGTGAAGTCCATTTGGTCCAGTGTGTCATTTAAAGTCTTTATTTCCTTGTTGATCTTTTGCTTAGATGATCTGTCCATTTCAGTCAGGGGGGTGTTAAAGTCCCCCACTATTATTGTATTGTTGTCAATGTGTTTCTTTGCTTTTGTTATCAATTGCCTTATATAATTGCCTGCTCCCATGTTCGGGGCATAGATCTTAACAATTGTTAGATCTTCTTGTTGGATAGACCCTTTAAGTAGGATATAGTGTCCTTCCTCATCTCTTATTACAGTCTTTGTTTTAAAATCTAGTTTGTCTGATATAAGGATTGCCACCCCAGCTTTCTTTTGGTGTCCATTAGCATGGTAAATGGTTTTCCACCCCCTCACTTTCAATGTGGGGGTGTCTTTGGGTCTAAAATGAGTCTCTTGCAGACAGCATATTGATGGGTCTTGTTTTTTTTTTTTAATTTTTTATTGTTATGTTAATCACCATATATTACATCATTAGTTTTTGGTGCAGTGTTCCATGATTCATTGTTTGTTCATAACACCCAGTGCTCCATGCAGAACGTGCCCTCCTCAATACCCACCACCAGGCTCACCCCTCCTCCTACCCCCTCCCCTCTAGAACCCTCAGTTTGTTTCTCAGAGTCCATCATCTCTCATGGTTCGTCTCCCCCTCTGACATACTCCCCTTTTCTTCCTCTCCTGTTATCTTTTTCTTTTCCTTTTTTCTTAAAATATGTTGCGTTATTTGTTTCAGAAGTACAGAACTGTGATTCAACAGTCTGGCACAATTCACAGCGCTCACCGTAGCACATACCCTCCCCAACGTCTATCACCCAGCCACCCCATCCCTCCCACCCCCAACCACTCCAGTAACACTCAGTTTCTTTCCCGAGATTAAGAATTCCTCATATCAGTGAGGTCATATGATACATGTCTTTCTCTGATTGACTTATTTCACTCAGCATAACACCCTCCAGTTCCATCCACGTCGTTGCAAATGGCAAGATCTCATTCCTTTTGATGGCTGCATAATATTCCATTGTGTATATACACCACATCTTCTTTATCCATTCATCTGTCGATGGGCATCTTGGCTCTTTCCACCGTTTGGCTATGGTGGACATTGCTGCTATAAACATTGGGGTACACGTACCCCTTCGGGTCCCTACATTTGTACCTTTGTGGTAAATACCCAGGAGTGCAATTGCTGGATCGAACGGTAGCTCTAATTTCAACTGTTTGAGGAACCTCCATACTGTTTTCCAGAGGGGTTGCACTAGCTTGCATTCCCACCAACAGTGTAGGAGGGTTCCCCTTTCTCCACATCCCCGCCAACATCTGTCGTTCCCTGACTTGTTAATTTCAGCCATTCTGACGGGTGTGAGGTGGTATCTCATGGAGGTTTTGATTTGGATTTCCCTGATGCCGAGCGATGTGGAGCACTTTTTCATGTGCCTGTTGGCCATTTGGATGTCTTCTTTGGAGACATGTCTGTTCATGTCTTCTGCCCATTTCTTGATTGGATTATTTCTTCTTTGGGTGTTGAGTTTGATCAGTTCTTTATAGATTTTGGATACTAGCCCTTTATCTGATAGGTCATTTGCAAATATTTTCTCCCATTCTGTCGGTTGTCTTTTGGTTTTGTGGACTGTTTCTTTTGCTGTGCAAAAGCTTTTTATCTTGATGAAATCCCAAGAGTTCATTTTTGCCCTGGCTTCCCGTGCCTTTGGCGATGTTTCTAGGAAGAAGTTGCTGCGGCTAAGGTCGAAAAGGTTGCTACCTGTGTTCTCCTTTAGGATTTTGATGGACTCCTGTCTCACGTTTCGGTCTTTCAACCGTTTGGAGTCTATTTTTGTGTGTGGTGTAAGGAAATGGTCCAGTTTCATTCTTCTGCATGTGGCTGTCCAATTTTCCCAACACCATTTGTTGAAGAGACTGTCCTTTTGCCATTGGACATTCTTTCCTGCTTTGTCAAAGATAAGTTGACCATAGAGTTGAGGGTCCATTTCTGGGCTCTCGATTCTGTTCCATTGATCGATGTGTCTGTTTTTGTGCCAGTACCATACTGTCTTGATGATGACAGCTTTGTCATAGAGCTGGAAGTCCGGAATTGTGATGCCGCCAGCTTTGCTTTTCTTTTTCAGGAGTCCTCTGGCTATTCTGGGTCTCTTCTGGTTCCATACAAATTTGAGGATTATTTGTTCCATTTCTTTGAGAAAAGTGGATGGTATTTTGATGGGGATTGCATTGAATGTGTAGATTGCTCTAGGTAGCATTGACATCTTCACAATGTTGATTCCCCCAATCCATGAGCACGGAACGTTGTTCCATTTCTTGGTGTCTTCTTCCATTTCTTTCATGAGTATTTTATAGTTTTCTGAGTACAGATCCTTTGCCTCTTTGGTTAGATTTCTTCCTAGGGATCTAATGGTTTTGGGTGCAATTGTAAATGGGATCGACTCCTTGATTTGTCTCTCTTCTGTCTTGTTGTTGGTGTAGAGGAATGCCACCGATTTCTGTGCACTGATTTTGTATCCTGCTACTTTACTGAATTCCTGTATGAGTTCTAGCAGTTTTGGGGTGGAGTCTTTTGGGTTTTCCACATACAGTATCTTATCATCTGCAAAGAGTGAGAGGTTTGACTTCCTCTTTGCCGTTTTGGATGCCTTTGATTTCTTTTTGTTGTCTGATTGCTGTGGCTAGGACTTCTAATACTACGTTGAATAGCACTGGTGAGAGTGGACATCCCTGCCGCGTTCCTGACTTTAGGGGAAAAGCTCTCGGCCTTTCCCCATTGAGAATGATATTCGCTGTCGGTTTTTCATAGATGGCTTTTATGATATTGAGGTATGTACCCTCTATCCCTATACTGTGAAGAGTTTGGATCAAGAAAGGATGTTGTACTTTGTCAAATGCTTTTTCTGCATCTATTGAGAGGATCATATGATTCTTGCTCTTTCTTTTGTTAATGTATTGTATCACGTTGATTGATTTGCGGATGTTGAACCAGCCTTGCAGCCCAGGAATAAATCCCACTTGGTCCTGGTGAATAATCCTTTTAATGTACTGTTGGAACCCATTGGCTAGTTTTTTTTTGTGTGTGTGTGTGAGAATTTTTGCTTCCATGTTCATCAAGGATATTGGTCTGTAATTCTCTTTTTTGATGGGGTCTTTGTCTGGTTTTGGGATCAAGGTAATGCTGGCCCCATAAAATGAGTTTGGAAGTTTCCCTTCCATTTCTATTTTTTGGAACAGTTTCAGGAGAATAGGTATTAATTCTTCTTGAAATGGCTGATAGAATTCCCCTGGGAAGCCATCTGGCCCTGGGCTTTTGTTTCTTGGGAGATTTTTGATGACTGTTTCAATTTCCTTAGTGGTTATAGGTCTGTTCAGGTTTTCTACTTCTTCCTGGTTCAATTTTGGTCGTTGATACATCTCTAGGAATGCACCCATTTCTTCCAGGTTATCTAATTTGCTGGCATAGAGTTGCTCATAATATGTTCTTATCATTGTTTGTATTTCTTTGGTGTTGGTTGTGATCTCTCCTCTTTCCTTCATGATTTTGTTGATTTGGGTCATTTCTCTTTTCTTCTTGATAAGTCTGGCCAGGGGTTTATCAATCTTGTTCATTCTTTCCAAGAACCAGCTCCTAGTTTCGTGGATCTGTTCTACGGTTCTTTTGGTTTCTAGTTCATTGATTTCTGCTCTGATCTTTATGATTTCTCTTCTCCTGCTGGGTTTAGGCTTTATTTGCTGTTCTTTCTCCAGCTCCTTTAGGTGTAGGGTTAGGTTGTGTATTTGAGACCTTTCTTGTTTCTTGAGAAAGGCTTGTATTGCTATATACGTTCCTCTCAGGACTGCCTTTGTTGTATCCCAAAGATTGTGAACCGTTGTGTTTTCATTTTCATTGGTGTCCATGAAATTTTTTAATTCTTCTTTAATTTCCTGGTTGACCCATTCATTCTTTAGTAGGATGCTCTTTAGCCTCCATGTATTTGAGTTCTTTCCGACTTTCCTCTTGTGGTTGAGTTCTAGTTTCAAAGCATTGTGGTCTGAAAATATGCAGGGGATGATCCCAATCTTTTGGTACCGATTGAGACCTGATTTGTGACCTGGGATGTGATCAGTTCTGGAGAATGTTCCATGGGCACTAGAGAAGAATGTGTACTCCTTTGCTTGGGGATGGAATGTTCTGAATATGTCTGTGAAGTCCATTTGGTCCAGTGTGTCATTTAAAGTCTTTATTTCCTTGTTGATCTTTTGCTTAGATGATCTGTCCATTTCAGTCAGGGGGGTGTTAAAGTCCCCCACTATTATTGTATTGTTGTCAATGTGTTTCTTTGCTTTTGTTATTAATTGCCTTATATAATTGCCTGCTCCCATGTTCGGGGCATAGATCTTAACAATTGTTAGATCTTCTTGTTGGATAGACCCTTTAAGTAGGATATAGTGTCCTTCCTCATCTCTTATTACAGTCTTTGTTTTAAAATCTAGTTTGTCTGATATAAGGATTGCCACCCCAGCTTTCTTTTGGTGTCCATTAGCATGGTAAATGGTTTTCCACCCCCTCACTTTCAATGTGGGGGTGTCTTTGGGTCTAAAATGAGTCTCTTGCAGACAGCATATTGATGGGTCTTGTTTTTTTTTTTTTAATTTTTTATTGTTATGTTAATCACCATATATTACATCATTAGTTTTTGGTGCAGTGTTCCATGATTCATTGTTTGTTCATAACACCCAGTGCTCCATGCAGAACGTGCCCTCCTCAATACCCACCACCAGGCTCACCCCTCCTCCTACCCCCTCCCCTCTAGAACCCTCAGTTTGTTTCTCAGAGTCCATCATCTCTCATGGTTCGTCTCCCCCTCTGACATACTCCCCTTTTCTTCCTCTCCTGTTATCTTTTTCTTTTCCTTTTTTCTTAAAATATGTTGCGTTATTTGTTTCAGAAGTACAGAACTGTGATTCAACAGTCTGGCACAATTCACAGCGCTCACCGTAGCACATACCCTCCCCAACGTCTATCACCCAGCCACCCCATCCCTCCCACCCCCAACCACTCCAGTAACACTCAGTTTCTTTCCCGAGATTAAGAATTCCTCATATCAGTGAGGTCATATGATACATGTCTTTCTCTGATTGACTTATTTCACTCAGCATAACACCCTCCAGTTCCATCCACGTCGTTGCAAATGGCAAGATCTCATTCCTTTTGATGGCTGCATAATATTCCATTGTGTATATACACCACATCTTCTTTATCCATTCATCTGTCGATGGGCATCTTGGCTCTTTCCACCGTTTGGCTATGGTGGACATTGCTGCTATAAACATTGGGGTACACGTACCCCTTCGGGTCCCTACATTTGTACCTTTGTGGTAAATACCCAGGAGTGCAATTGCTGGATCGAACGGTAGCTCTAATTTCAACTGTTTGAGGAACCTCCATACTGTTTTCCAGAGGGGTTGCACTAGCTTGCATTCCCACCAACAGTGTAGGAGGGTTCCCCTTTCTCCACATCCCCGCCAACATCTGTCGTTCCCTGACTTGTTAATTTCAGCCATTCTGACGGGTGTGAGGTGGTATCTCATGGAGGTTTTGATTTGGATTTCCCTGATGCCGAGCGATGTGGAGCACTTTTTCATGTGCCTGTTGGCCATTTGGATGTCTTCTTTGGAGACATGTCTGTTCATGTCTTCTGCCCATTTCTTGATTGGATTATTTCTTCTTTGGGTGTTGAGTTTGATCAGTTCTTTATAGATTTTGGATACTAGCCCTTTATCTGATAGGTCATTTGCAAATATTTTCTCCCATTCTGTCGGTTGTCTTTTGGTTTTGTGGACTGTTTCTTTTGCTGTGCAAAAGCTTTTTATCTTGATGAAATCCCAAGAGTTCATTTTTGCCCTGGCTTCCCGTGCCTTTGGCGATGTTTCTAGGAAGAAGTTGCTGCGGCTAAGGTCGAAAAGGTTGCTACCTGTGTTCTCCTTTAGGATTTTGATGGACTCCTGTCTCACGTTTCGGTCTTTCAACCGTTTGGAGTCTATTTTTGTGTGTGGTGTAAGGAAATGGTCCAGTTTCATTCTTCTGCATGTGGCTGTCCAATTTTCCCAACACCATTTGTCGAAGAGACTGTCCTTTTGCCATTGGACATTCTTTCCTGCTTTGTCAAAGATAAGTTGACCATAGAGTTGAGGGTCCATTTCTGGGCTCTCGATTCTGTTCCATTGATCGATGTGTCTGTTTTTGTGCCAGTACCATACTGTCTTGATGATGACAGCTTTGTCATAGAGCTGGAAGTCCGGAATTGTGATGCCGCCAGCTTTGCTTTTCTTTTTCAGGAGTCCTCTGGCTATTCTGGGTCTCTTCTGGTTCCATACAAATTTGAGGATTATTTGTTCCATTTCTTTGAGAAAAGTG
The DNA here is from genome assembly GCF_037043125.1 of Eumetopias jubatus. Classification (NCBI taxonomy): domain Eukaryota; kingdom Metazoa; phylum Chordata; class Mammalia; order Carnivora; family Otariidae; genus Eumetopias; species Eumetopias jubatus. The sequence goes on from NW_028275021.1 coordinate 26,822, forward strand.
GATGGTATTTTGATGGGGATTGCATTGAATGTGTAGATTGCTCTAGGTAGCATTGACATCTTCACAATGTTGATTCCCCCAATCCATGAGCACGGAACGTTGTTCCATTTCTTGGTGTCTTCTTCCATTTCTTTCATGAGTATTTTATAGTTTTCTGAGTACAGATCCTTTGCCTCTTTGGTTAGATTTCTTCCTAGGGATCTAATGGTTTTGGGTGCAATTGTAAATGGGATCGACTCCTTGATTTGTCTCTCTTCTGTCTTGTTGTTGGTGTAGAGGAATGCCACCGATTTCTGTGCACTGATTTTGTATCCTGCTACTTTACTGAATTCCTGTATGAGTTCTAGCAGTTTTGGGGTGGAGTCTTTTGGGTTTTCCACATACAGTATCTTATCATCTGCAAAGAGTGAGAGGTTTGACTTCCTCTTTGCCGTTTTGGATGCCTTTGATTTCTTTTTGTTGTCTGATTGCTGTGGCTAGGACTTCTAATACTACGTTGAATAGCACTGGTGAGAGTGGACATCCCTGCCGCGTTCCTGACTTTAGGGGAAAAGCTCTCGGCCTTTCCCCATTGAGAATGATATTCGCTGTCGGTTTTTCATAGATGGCTTTTATGATATTGAGGTATGTACCCTCTATCCCTATACTGTGAAGAGTTTGGATCAAGAAAGGATGTTGTACTTTGTCAAATGCTTTTTCTGCATCTATTGAGAGGATCATATGATTCTTGCTCTTTCTTTTGTTAATGTATTGTATCACGTTGATTGATTTGCGGATGTTGAACCAGCCTTGCAGCCCAGGAATAAATCCCACTTGGTCCTGGTGAATAATCCTTTTAATGTACTGTTGGAACCCATTGGCTAGTTTTTTTTTGTGTGTGTGTGTGAGAATTTTTGCTTCCATGTTCATCAAGGATATTGGTCTGTAATTCTCTTTTTTGATGGGGTCTTTGTCTGGTTTTGGGATCAAGGTAATGCTGGCCCCATAAAATGAGTTTGGAAGTTTCCCTTCCATTTCTATTTTTTGGAACAGTTTCAGGAGAATAGGTATTAATTCTTCTTGAAATGGCTGATAGAATTCCCCTGGGAAGCCATCTGGCCCTGGGCTTTTGTTTCTTGGGAGATTTTTGATGACTGTTTCAATTTCCTTAGTGGTTATAGGTCTGTTCAGGTTTTCTACTTCTTCCTGGTTCAATTTTGGTCGTTGATACATCTCTAGGAATGCACCCATTTCTTCCAGGTTATCTAATTTGCTGGCATAGAGTTGCTCATAATATGTTCTTATCATTGTTTGTATTTCTTTGGTGTTGGTTGTGATCTCTCCTCTTTCCTTCATGATTTTGTTGATTTGGGTCATTTCTCTTTTCTTCTTGATAAGTCTGGCCAGGGGTTTATCAATCTTGTTCATTCTTTCCAAGAACCAGCTCCTAGTTTCGTGGATCTGTTCTACGGTTCTTTTGGTTTCTAGTTCATTGATTTCTGCTCTGATCTTTATGATTTCTCTTCTCCTGCTGGGTTTAGGCTTTATTTGCTGTTCTTTCTCCAGCTCCTTTAGGTGTAGGGTTAGGTTGTGTATTTGAGACCTTTCTTGTTTCTTGAGAAAGGCTTGTATTGCTATATACGTTCCTCTCAGGACTGCCTTTGTTGTATCCCAAAGATTGTGAACCGTTGTGTTTTCATTTTCATTGGTGTCCATGAAATTTTTTAATTCTTCTTTAATTTCCTGGTTGACCCATTCATTCTTTAGTAGGATGCTCTTTAGCCTCCATGTATTTGAGTTCTTTCCGACTTTCCTCTTGTGGTTGAGTTCTAGTTTCAAAGCATTGTGGTCTGAAAATATGCAGGGGATGATCCCAATCTTTTGGTACCGATTGAGACCTGATTTGTGACCTGGGATGTGATCAGTTCTGGAGAATGTTCCATGGGCACTAGAGAAGAATGTGTACTCCTTTGCTTGGGGATGGAATGTTCTGAATATGTCTGTGAAGTCCATTTGGTCCAGTGTGTCATTTAAAGTCTTTATTTCCTTGTTGATCTTTTGCTTAGATGATCTGTCCATTTCAGTCAGGGGGGTGTTAAAGTCCCCCACTATTATTGTATTGTTGTCAATGTGTTTCTTTGCTTTTGTTATCAATTGCCTTATATAATTGCCTGCTCCCATGTTCGGGGCATAGATCTTAACAATTGTTAGATCTTCTTGTTGGATAGACCCTTTAAGTAGGATATAGTGTCCTTCCTCATCTCTTATTACAGTCTTTGTTTTAAAATCTAGTTTGTCTGATATAAGGATTGCCACCCCAGCTTTCTTTTGGTGTCCATTAGCATGGTAAATGGTTTTCCACCCCCTCACTTTCAATGTGGGGGTGTCTTTGGGTCTAAAATGAGTCTCTTGCAGACAGCATATTGATGGGTCTTGTTTTTTTTTTTTAATTTTTTATTGTTATGTTAATCACCATATATTACATCATTAGTTTTTGGTGCAGTGTTCCATGATTCATTGTTTGTTCATAACACCCAGTGCTCCATGCAGAACGTGCCCTCCTCAATACCCACCACCAGGCTCACCCCTCCTCCTACCCCCTCCCCTCTAGAACCCTCAGTTTGTTTCTCAGAGTCCATCATCTCTCATGGTTCGTCTCCCCCTCTGACATACTCCCCTTTTCTTCCTCTCCTGTTATCTTTTTCTTTTCCTTTTTTCTTAAAATATGTTGCGTTATTTGTTTCAGAAGTACAGAACTGTGATTCAACAGTCTGGCACAATTCACAGCGCTCACCGTAGCACATACCCTCCCCAACGTCTATCACCCAGCCACCCCATCCCTCCCACCCCCAACCACTCCAGTAACACTCAGTTTCTTTCCCGAGATTAAGAATTCCTCATATCAGTGAGGTCATATGATACATGTCTTTCTCTGATTGACTTATTTCACTCAGCATAACACCCTCCAGTTCCATCCACGTCGTTGCAAATGGCAAGATCTCATTCCTTTTGATGGCTGCATAATATTCCATTGTGTATATACACCACATCTTCTTTATCCATTCATCTGTCGATGGGCATCTTGGCTCTTTCCACCGTTTGGCTATGGTGGACATTGCTGCTATAAACATTGGGGTACACGTACCCCTTCGGGTCCCTACATTTGTACCTTTGTGGTAAATACCCAGGAGTGCAATTGCTGGATCGAACGGTAGCTCTAATTTCAACTGTTTGAGGAACCTCCATACTGTTTTCCAGAGGGGTTGCACTAGCTTGCATTCCCACCAACAGTGTAGGAGGGTTCCCCTTTCTCCACATCCCCGCCAACATCTGTCGTTCCCTGACTTGTTAATTTCAGCCATTCTGACGGGTGTGAGGTGGTATCTCATGGAGGTTTTGATTTGGATTTCCCTGATGCCGAGCGATGTGGAGCACTTTTTCATGTGCCTGTTGGCCATTTGGATGTCTTCTTTGGAGACATGTCTGTTCATGTCTTCTGCCCATTTCTTGATTGGATTATTTCTTCTTTGGGTGTTGAGTTTGATCAGTTCTTTATAGATTTTGGATACTAGCCCTTTATCTGATAGGTCATCTGCAAATATTTTCTCCCATTCTGTCGGTTGTCTTTTGGTTTTGTGGACTGTTTCTTTTGCTGTGCAAAAGCTTTTTATCTTGATGAAATCCCAAGAGTTCATTTTTGCCCTGGCTTCCCGTGCCTTTGGCGATGTTTCTAGGAAGAAGTTGCTGCGGCTAAGGTCGAAAAGGTTGCTACCTGTGTTCTCCTTTAGGATTTTGATGGACTCCTGTCTCACGTTTCGGTCTTTCAACCGTTTGGAGTCTATTTTTGTGTGTGGTGTAAGGAAATGGTCCAGTTTCATTCTTCTGCATGTGGCTGTCCAATTTTCCCAACACCATTTGTTGAAGAGACTGTCTTTTTGCCATTGGACATTCTTTCCTGCTTTGTCAAAGATAAGTTGACCATAGAGTTGAGGGTCCATTTCTGGGCTCTCGATTCTGTTCCATTGATCGATGTGTCTGTTTTTGTGCCAGTACCATACTGTCTTGATGATGACAGCTTTGTCATAGAGCTGGAAGTCCGGAATTGTGATGCCGCCAGCTTTGCTTTTCTTTTTCAGGAGTCCTCTGGCTATTCTGGGTCTCTTCTGGTTCCATACAAATTTGAGGATTATTTGTTCCATTTCTTTGAGAAAAGTGGATGGTATTTTGATGGGGATTGCATTGAATGTGTAGATTGCTCTAGGTAGCATTGACATCTTCACAATGTTGATTCCCCCAATCCATGAGCACGGAACGTTGTTCCATTTCTTGGTGTCTTCTTCCATTTCTTTCATGAGTATTTTATAGTTTTCTGAGTACAGATCCTTTGCCTCTTTGGTTAGATTTCTTCCTAGGGATCTAATGGTTTTGGGTGCAATTGTAAATGGGATCGACTCCTTGATTTGTCTCTCTTCTGTCTTGTTGTTGGTGTAGAGGAATGCCACCGATTTCTGTGCACTGATTTTGTATCCTGCTACTTTACTGAATTCCTGTATGAGTTCTAGCAGTTTTGGGGTGGAGTCTTTTGGGTTTTCCACATACAGTATCTTATCATCTGCAAAGAGTGAGAGGTTTGACTTCCTCTTTGCCGTTTTGGATGCCTTTGATTTCTTTTTGTTGTCTGATTGCTGTGGCTAGGACTTCTAATACTACGTTGAATAGCACTGGTGAGAGTGGACATCCCTGCCGCGTTCCTGACTTTAGGGGAAAAGCTCTCGGCCTTTCCCCATTGAGAATGATATTCGCTGTCGGTTTTTCATAGATGGCTTTTATGATATTGAGGTATGTACCCTCTATCCCTATACTGTGAAGAGTTTGGATCAAGAAAGGATGTTGTACTTTGTCAAATGCTTTTTCTGCATCTATTGAGAGGATCATATGATTCTTGCTCTTTCTTTTGTTAATGTATTGTATCACGTTGATTGATTTGCGGATGTTGAACCAGCCTTGCAGCCCAGGAATAAATCCCACTTGGTCCTGGTGAATAATCCTTTTAATGTACTGTTGGAACCCATTGGCTAGTTTTTTTTTGTGTGTGTGTGTGAGAATTTTTGCTTCCATGTTCATCAAGGATATTGGTCTGTAATTCTCTTTTTTGATGGGGTCTTTGTCTGGTTTTGGGATCAAGGTAATGCTGGCCCCATAAAATGAGTTTGGAAGTTTCCCTTCCATTTCTATTTTTTGGAACAGTTTCAGGAGAATAGGTATTAATTCTTCTTGAAATGGCTGATAGAATTCCCCTGGGAAGCCATCTGGCCCTGGGCTTTTGTTTCTTGGGAGATTTTTGATGACTGTTTCAATTTCCTTAGTGGTTATAGGTCTGTTCAGGTTTTCTACTTCTTCCTGGTTCAATTTTGGTCGTTGATACATCTCTAGGAATGCACCCATTTCTTCCAGGTTATCTAATTTGCTGGCATAGAGTTGCTCATAATATGTTCTTATCATTGTTTGTATTTCTTTGGTGTTGGTTGTGATCTCTCCTCTTTCCTTCATGATTTTGTTGATTTGGGTCATTTCTCTTTTCTTCTTGATAAGTCTGGCCAGGGGTTTATCAATCTTGTTCATTCTTTCCAAGAACCAGCTCCTAGTTTCGTGGATCTGTTCTACGGTTCTTTTGGTTTCTAGTTCATTGATTTCTGCTCTGATCTTTATGATTTCTCTTCTCCTGCTGGGTTTAGGCTTTATTTGCTGTTCTTTCTCCAGCTCCTTTAGGTGTAGGGTTAGGTTGTGTATTTGAGACCTTTCTTGTTTCTTGAGAAAGGCTTGTATTGCTATATACTTTCCTCTCAGGACTGCCTTTGTTGTATCCCAAAGATTGTGAACCGTTGTGTTTTCATTTTCATTGGTGTCCATGAAATTTTTTAATTCTTCTTTAATTTCCTGGTTGACCCATTCATTCTTTAGTAGGATGCTCTTTAGCCTCCATGTATTTGAGTTCTTTCCGACTTTCCTCTTGTGGTTGAGTTCTAGTTTCAAAGCATTGTGGTCTGAAAATATGCAGGGGATGATCCCAATCTTTTGGTACCGATTGAGACCTGATTTGTGACCTGGGATGTGATCAGTTCTGGAGAATGTTCCATGGGCACTAGAGAAGAATGTGTACTCCTTTGCTTGGGGATGGAATGTTCTGAATATGTCTGTGAAGTCCATTTGGTCCAGTGTGTCATTTAAAGTCTTTATTTCCTTGTTGATCTTTTGCTTAGATGATCTGTCCATTTCAGTCAGGGGGGTGTTAAAGTCCCCCACTATTATTGTATTGTTGTCAATGTGTTTCTTTGCTTTTGTTATTAATTGCCTTATATAATTGCCTGCTCCCATGTTCGGGGCATAGATCTTAACAATTGTTAGATCTTCTTGTTGGATAGACCCTTTAAGTAGGATATAGTGTCCTTCCTCATCTCTTATTACAGTCTTTGTTTTAAAATCTAGTTTGTCTGATATAAGGATTGCCACCCCAGCTTTCTTTTGGTGTCCATTAGCATGGTAAATGGTTTTCCACCCCCTCACTTTCAATGTGGGGGTGTCTTTGGGTCTAAAATGAGTCTCTTGCAGACAGCATATTGATGGGTCTTGTTTTTTTTTTTTTAATTTTTTATTGTTATGTTAATCACCATATATTACATCATTAGTTTTTGGTGCAGTGTTCCATGATTCATTGTTTGTTCATAACACCCAGTGCTCCATGCAGAACGTGCCCTCCTCAATACCCACCACCAGGCTCACCCCTCCTCCTACCCCCTCCCCTCTAGAACCCTCAGTTTGTTTCTCAGAGTCCATCATCTCTCATGGTTCGTCTCCCCCTCTGACATACTCCCCTTTTCTTCCTCTCCTGTTATCTTTTTCTTTTCCTTTTTTCTTAAAATATGTTGCGTTATTTGTTTCAGAAGTACAGAACTGTGATTCAACAGTCTGGCACAATTCACAGCGCTCACCGTAGCACATACCCTCCCCAACGTCTATCACCCAGCCACCCCATCCCTCCCACCCCCAACCACTCCAGTAACACTCAGTTTCTTTCCCGAGATTAAGAATTCCTCATATCAGTGAGGTCATATGATACATGTCTTTCTCTGATTGACTTATTTCACTCAGCATAACACCCTCCAGTTCCATCCACGTCGTTGCAAATGGCAAGATCTCATTCCTTTTGATGGCTGCATAATATTCCATTGTGTATATACACCACATCTTCTTTATCCATTCATCTGTCGATGGGCATCTTGGCTCTTTCCACCGTTTGGCTATGGTGGACATTGCTGCTATAAACATTGGGGTACACGTACCCCTTCGGGTCCCTACATTTGTACCTTTGTGGTAAATACCCAGGAGTGCAATTGCTGGATCGAACGGTAGCTCTAATTTCAACTGTTTGAGGAACCTCCATACTGTTTTCCAGAGGGGTTGCACTAGCTTGCATTCCCACCAACAGTGTAGGAGGGTTCCCCTTTCTCCACATCCCCGCCAACATCTGTCGTTCCCTGACTTGTTAATTTCAGCCATTCTGACGGGTGTGAGGTGGTATCTCATGGAGGTTTTGATTTGGATTTCCCTGATGCCGAGCGATGTGGAGCACTTTTTCATGTGCCTGTTGGCCATTTGGATGTCTTCTTTGGAGACATGTCTGTTCATGTCTTCTGCCCATTTCTTGATTGGATTATTTCTTCTTTGGGTGTTGAGTTTGATCAGTTCTTTATAGATTTTGGATACTAGCCCTTTATCTGATAGGTCATCTGCAAATATTTTCTCCCATTCTGTCGGTTGTCTTTTGGTTTTGTGGACTGTTTCTTTTGCTGTGCAAAAGCTTTTTATCTTGATGAAATCCCAAGAGTTCATTTTTGCCCTGGCTTCCCGTGCCTTTGGCGATGTTTCTAGGAAGAAGTTGCTGCGGCTAAGGTCGAAAAGGTTGCTACCTGTGTTCTCCTTTAGGATTTTGATGGACTCCTGTCTCACGTTTCGGTCTTTCAACCGTTTGGAGTCTATTTTTGTGTGTGGTGTAAGGAAATGGTCCAGTTTCATTCTTCTGCATGTGGCTGTCCAATTTTCCCAACACCATTTGTTGAAGAGACTGTCCTTTTGCCATTGGACATTCTTTCCTGCTTTGTCAAAGATAAGTTGACCATAGAGTTGAGGGTCCATTTCTGGGCTCTCGATTCTGTTCCATTGATCGATGTGTCTGTTTTTGTGCCAGTACCATACTGTCTTGATGATGACAGCTTTGTCATAGAGCTGGAAGTCCGGAATTGTGATGCCGCCAGCTTTGCTTTTCTTTTTCAGGAGTCCTCTGGCTATTCTGGGTCTCTTCTGGTTCCATACAAATTTGAGGATTATTTGTTCCATTTCTTTGAGAAAAGTGGATGGTATTTTGATGGGGATTGCATTGAATGTGTAGATTGCTCTAGGTAGCATTGACATCTTCACAATGTTGATTCCCCCAATCCATGAGCACGGAACGTTGTTCCATTTCTTGGTGTCTTCTTCCATTTCTTTCATGAGTATTTTATAGTTTTCTGAGTACAGATCCTTTGCCTCTTTGGTTAGATTTCTTCCTAGGGATCTAATGGTTTTGGGTGCAATTGTAAATGGGATCGACTCCTTGATTTGTCTCTCTTCTGTCTTGTTGTTGGTGTAGAGGAATGCCACCGATTTCTGTGCACTGATTTTGTATCCTGCTACTTTACTGAATTCCTGTATGAGTTCTAGCAGTTTTGGGGTGGAGTCTTTTGGGTTTTCCACATACAGTATCTTATCATCTGCAAAGAGTGAGAGGTTTGACTTCCTCTTTGCCGTTTTGGATGCCTTTGATTTCTTTTTGTTGTCTGATTGCTGTGGCTAGGACTTCTAATACTACGTTGAATAGCACTGGTGAGAGTGGACATCCCTGCCGCGTTCCTGACTTTAGGGGAAAAGCTCTCGGCCTTTCCCCATTGAGAATGATATTCGCTGTCGGTTTTTCATAGATGGCTTTTATGATATTGAGGTATGTACCCTCTATCCCTATACTGTGAAGAGTTTGGATCAAGAAAGGATGTTGTACTTTGTCAAATGCTTTTTCTGCATCTATTGAGAGGATCATATGATTCTTGCTCTTTCTTTTGTTAATGTATTGTATCACGTTGATTGATTTGCGGATGTTGAACCAGCCTTGCAGCCCAGGAATAAATCCCACTTGGTCCTGGTGAATAATCCTTTTAATGTACTGTTGGAACCCATTGGCTAGTTTTTTTTTGTGTGTGTGTGTGAGAATTTTTGCTTCCATGTTCATCAAGGATATTGGTCTGTAATTCTCTTTTTTGATGGGGTCTTTGTCTGGTTTTGGGATCAAGGTAATGCTGGCCCCATAAAATGAGTTTGGAAGTTTCCCTTCCATTTCTATTTTTTGGAACAGTTTCAGGAGAATAGGTATTAATTCTTCTTGAAATGGCTGATAGAATTCCCCTGGGAAGCCATCTGGCCCTGGGCTTTTGTTTCTTGGGAGATTTTTGATGACTGTTTCAATTTCCTTAGTGGTTATAGGTCTGTTCAGGTTTTCTACTTCTTCCTGGTTCAATTTTGGTCGTTGATACATCTCTAGGAATGCACCCATTTCTTCCAGGTTATCTAATTTGCTGGCATAGAGTTGCTCATAATATGTTCTTATCATTGTTTGTATTTCTTTGGTGTTGGTTGTGATCTCTCCTCTTTCCTTCATGATTTTGTTGATTTGGGTCATTTCTCTTTTCTTCTTGATAAGTCTGGCCAGGGGTTTATCAATCTTGTTCATTCTTTCCAAGAACCAGCTCCTAGTTTCGTGGATCTGTTCTACGGTTCTTTTGGTTTCTAGTTCATTGATTTCTGCTCTGATCTTTATGATTTCTCTTCTCCTGCTGGGTTTAGGCTTTATTTGCTGTTCTTTCTCCAGCTCCTTTAGGTGTAGGGTTAGGTTGTGTATTTGAGACCTTTCTTGTTTCTTGAGAAAGGCTTGTATTGCTATATACGTTCCTCTCAGGACTGCCTTTGTTGTATCCCAAAGATTGTGAACCGTTGTGTTTTCATTTTCATTGGTGTCCATGAAATTTTTTAATTCTTCTTTAATTTCCTGGTTGACCCATTCATTCTTTAGTAGGATGCTCTTTAGCCTCCATGTATTTGAGTTCTTTCCGACTTTCCTCTTGTGGTTGAGTTCTAGTTTCAAAGCATTGTGGTCTGAAAATATGCAGGGGATGATCCCAATCTTTTGGTACCGATTGAGACCTGATTTGTGACCTGGGATGTGATCAGTTCTGGAGAATGTTCCATGGGCACTAGAGAAGAATGTGTACTCCTTTGCTTGGGGATGGAATGTTCTGAATATGTCTGTGAAGTCCATTTGGTCCAGTGTGTCATTTAAAGTCTTTATTTCCTTGTTGATCTTTTGCTTAGATGATCTGTCCATTTCAGTCAGGGGGGTGTTAAAGTCCCCCACTATTATTGTATTGTTGTCAATGTGTTTCTTTGCTTTTGTTATTAATTGCCTTATATAATTGCCTGCTCCCATGTTCGGGGCATAGATCTTAACAATTGTTAGATCTTCTTGTTGGATAGACCCTTTAAGTAGGATATAGTGTCCTTCCTCATCTCTTATTACAGTCTTTGTTTTAAAATCTAGTTTGTCTGATATAAGGATTGCCACCCCAGCTTTCTTTTGGTGTCCATTAGCATGGTAAATGGTTTTCCACCCCCTCACTTTCAATGTGGGGGTGTCTTTGGGTCTAAAATGAGTCTCTTGCAGACAGCATATTGATGGGTCTTGTTTTTTTTTTTTTAATTTTTTATTGTTATGTTAATCACCATATATTACATCATTAGTTTTTGGTGCAGTGTTCCATGATTCATTGTTTGTTCATAACACCCAGTGCTCCATGCAGAACGTGCCCTCCTCAATACCCACCACCAGGCTCACCCCTCCTCCTACCCCCTCCCCTCTAGAACCCTCAGTTTGTTTCTCAGAGTCCATCATCTCTCATGGTTCGTCTCCCCCTCTGACATACTCCCCTTTTCTTCCTCTCCTGTTATCTTTTTCTTTTCCTTTTTTCTTAAAATATGTTGCGTTATTTGTTTCAGAAGTACAGAACTGTGATTCAACAGTCTGGCACAATTCACAGCGCTCACCGTAGCACATACCCTCCCCAACGTCTATCACCCAGCCACCCCATCCCTCCCACCCCCAACCACTCCAGTAACACTCAGTTTCTTTCCCGAGATTAAGAATTCCTCATATCAGTGAGGTCATATGATACATGTCTTTCTCTGATTGACTTATTTCACTCAGCATAACACCCTCCAGTTCCATCCACGTCGTTGCAAATGGCAAGATCTCATTCCTTTTGATGGCTGCATAATATTCCATTGTGTATATACACCACATCTTCTTTATCCATTCATCTGTCGATGGGCATCTTGGCTCTTTCCACCGTTTGGCTATGGTGGACATTGCTGCTATAAACATTGGGGTACACGTACCCCTTCGGGTCCCTACATTTGTACCTTTGTGGTAAATACCCAGGAGTGCAATTGCTGGATCGAACGGTAGCTCTAATTTCAACTGTTTGAGGAACCTCCATACTGTTTTCCAGAGGGGTTGCACTAGCTTGCATTCCCACCAACAGTGTAGGAGGGTTCCCCTTTCTCCACATCCCCGCCAACATCTGTCGTTCCCTGACTTGTTAATTTCAGCCATTCTGACGGGTGTGAGGTGGTATCTCATGGAGGTTTTGATTTGGATTTCCCTGATGCCGAGCGATGTGGAGCACTTTTTCATGTGCCTGTTGGCCATTTGGATGTCTTCTTTGGAGACATGTCTGTTCATGTCTTCTGCCCATTTCTTGATTGGATTATTTCTTCTTTGGGTGTTGAGTTTGATCAGTTCTTTATAGATTTTGGATACTAGCCCTTTATCTGATAGGTCATCTGCAAATATTTTCTCCCATTCTGTCGGTTGTCTTTTGGTTTTGTGGACTGTTTCTTTTGCTGTGCAAAAGCTTTTTATCTTGATGAAATCCCAAGAGTTCATTTTTGCCCTGGCTTCCCGTGCCTTTGGCGATGTTTCTAGGAAGAAGTTGCTGCGGCTAAGGTCGAAAAGGTTGCTACCTGTGTTCTCCTTTAGGATTTTGATGGACTCCTGTCTCACGTTTCGGTCTTTCAACCGTTTGGAGTCTATTTTTGTGTGTGGTGTAAGGAAATGGTCCAGTTTCATTCTTCTGCATGTGGCTGTCCAATTTTCCCAACACCATTTGTTGAAGAGACTGTCTTTTTGCCATTGGACATTCTTTCCTGCTTTGTCAAAGATAAGTTGACCATAGAGTTGAGGGTCCATTTCTGGGCTCTCGATTCTGTTCCATTGATCGATGTGTCTGTTTTTGTGCCAGTACCATACTGTCTTGATGATGACAGCTTTGTCATAGAGCTGGAAGTCCGGAATTGTGATGCCGCCAGCTTTGCTTTTCTTTTTCAGGAGTCCTCTGGCTATTCTGGGTCTCTTCTGGTTCCATACAAATTTGAGGATTATTTGTTCCATTTCTTTGAGAAAAGTGGATGGTATTTTGATGGGGATTGCATTGAATGTGTAGATTGCTCTAGGTAGCATTGACATCTTCACAATGTTGATTCCCCCAATCCATGAGCACGGAACGTTGTTCCATTTCTTGGTGTCTTCTTCCATTTCTTTCATGAGTATTTTATAGTTTTCTGAGTACAGATCCTTTGCCTCTTTGGTTAGATTTCTTCCTAGGGATCTAATGGTTTTGGGTGCAATTGTAAATGGGATCGACTCCTTGATTTGTCTCTCTTCTGTCTTGTTGTTGGTGTAGAGGAATGCCACCGATTTCTGTGCACTGATTTTGTATCCTGCTACTTTACTGAATTCCTGTATGAGTTCTAGCAGTTTTGGGGTGGAGTCTTTTGGGTTTTCCACATACAGTATCTTATCATCTGCAAAGAGTGAGAGGTTTGACTTCCTCTTTGCCGTTTTGGATGCCTTTGATTTCTTTTTGTTGTCTGATTGCTGTGGCTAGGACTTCTAATACTACGTTGAATAGCACTGGTGAGAGTGGACATCCCTGCCGCGTTCCTGACTTTAGGGGAAAAGCTCTCGGCCTTTCCCCATTGAGAATGATATTCGCTGTCGGTTTTTCATAGATGGCTTTTATGATATTGAGGTATGTACCCTCTATCCCTATACTGTGAAGAGTTTGGATCAAGAAAGGATGTTGTACTTTGTCAAATGCTTTTTCTGCATCTATTGAGAGGATCATATGATTCTTGCTCTTTCTTTTGTTAATGTATTGTATCACGTTGATTGATTTGCGGATGTTGAACCAGCCTTGCAGCCCAGGAATAAATCCCACTTGGTCCTGGTGAATAATCCTTTTAATGTACTGTTGGAACCCATTGGCTAGTTTTTTTTTGTGTGTGTGTGTGAGAATTTTTGCTTCCATGTTCATCAAGGATATTGGTCTGTAATTCTCTTTTTTGATGGGGTCTTTGTCTGGTTTTGGGATCAAGGTAATGCTGGCCCCATAAAATGAGTTTGGAAGTTTCCCTTCCATTTCTATTTTTTGGAACAGTTTCAGGAGAATAGGTATTAATTCTTCTTGAAATGGCTGATAGAATTCCCCTGGGAAGCCATCTGGCCCTGGGCTTTTGTTTCTTGGGAGATTTTTGATGACTGTTTCAATTTCCTTAGTGGTTATAGGTCTGTTCAGGTTTTCTACTTCTTCCTGGTTCAATTTTGGTCGTTGATACATCTCTAGGAATGCACCCATTTCTTCCAGGTTATCTAATTTGCTGGCATAGAGTTGCTCATAATATGTTCTTATCATTGTTTGTATTTCTTTGGTGTTGGTTGTGATCTCTCCTCTTTCCTTCATGATTTTGTTGATTTGGGTCATTTCTCTTTTCTTCTTGATAAGTCTGGCCAGGGGTTTATCAATCTTGTTCATTCTTTCCAAGAACCAGCTCCTAGTTTCGTGGATCTGTTCTACGGTTCTTTTGGTTTCTAGTTCATTGATTTCTGCTCTGATCTTTATGATTTCTCTTCTCCTGCTGGGTTTAGGCTTTATTTGCTGTTCTTTCTCCAGCTCCTTTAGGTGTAGGGTTAGGTTGTGTATTTGAGACCTTTCTTGTTTCTTGAGAAAGGCTTGTATTGCTATATACGTTCCTCTCAGGACTGCCTTTGTTGTATCCCAAAGATTGTGAACCGTTGTGTTTTCATTTTCATTGGTGTCCATGAAATTTTTTAATTCTTCTTTAATTTCCTGGTTGACCCATTCATTCTTTAGTAGGATGCTCTTTAGCCTCCATGTATTTGAGTTCTTTCCGACTTTCCTCTTGTGGTTGAGTTCTAGTTTCAAAGCATTGTGGTCTGAAAATATGCAGGGGATGATCCCAATCTTTTGGTACCGATTGAGACCTGATTTGTGACCTGGGATGTGATCAGTTCTGGAGAATGTTCCATGGGCACTAGAGAAGAATGTGTACTCCTTTGCTTGGGGATGGAATGTTCTGAATATGTCTGTGAAGTCCATTTGGTCCAGTGTGTCATTTAAAGTCTTTATTTCCTTGTTGATCTTTTGCTTAGATGATCTGTCCATTTCAGTCAGGGGGGTGTTAAAGTCCCCCACTATTATTGTATTGTTGTCAATGTGTTTCTTTGCTTTTGTTATTAATTGCCTTATATAATTGCCTGCTCCCATGTTCGGGGCATAGATCTTAACAATTGTTAGATCTTCTTGTTGGATAGACCCTTTAAGTAGGATATAGTGTCCTTCCTCATCTCTTATTACAGTCTTTGTTTTAAAATCTAGTTTGTCTGATATAAGGATTGCCACCCCAGCTTTCTTTTGGTGTCCATTAGCATGGTAAATGGTTTTCCACCCCCTCACTTTCAATGTGGGGGTGTCTTTGGGTCTAAAATGAGTCTCTTGCAGACAGCATATTGATGGGTCTTGTTTTTTTTTTTTTAATTTTTTATTGTTATGTTAATCACCATATATTACATCATTAGTTTTTGGTGCAGTGTTCCATGATTCATTGTTTGTTCATAACACCCAGTGCTCCATGCAGAACGTGCCCTCCTCAATACCCACCACCAGGCTCACCCCTCCTCCTACCCCCTCCCCTCTAGAACCCTCAGTTTGTTTCTCAGAGTCCATCATCTCTCATGGTTCGTCTCCCCCTCTGACATACTCCCCTTTTCTTCCTCTCCTGTTATCTTTTTCTTTTCCTTTTTTCTTAAAATATGTTGCGTTATTTGTTTCAGAAGTACAGAACTGTGATTCAACAGTCTGGCACAATTCACAGCGCTCACCGTAGCACATACCCTCCCCAACGTCTATCACCCAGCCACCCCATCCCTCCCACCCCCAACCACTCCAGTAACACTCAGTTTCTTTCCCGAGATTAAGAATTCCTCATATCAGTGAGGTCATATGATACATGTCTTTCTCTGATTGACTTATTTCACTCAGCATAACACCCTCCAGTTCCATCCACGTCGTTGCAAATGGCAAGATCTCATTCCTTTTGATGGCTGCATAATATTCCATTGTGTATACACACCACATCTTCTTTATCCATTCATCTGTCGATGGGCATCTTGGCTCTTTCCACCGTTTGGCTATGGTGGACATTGCTGCTATAAACATTGGGGTACACGTACCCCTTCGGGTCCCTACATTTGTACCTTTGTGGTAAATACCCAGGAGTGCAATTGCTGGATCGAACGGTAGCTCTAATTTCAACTGTTTGAGGAACCTCCATACTGTTTTCCAGAGGGGTTGCACTAGCTTGCATTCCCACCAACAGTGTAGGAGGGTTCCCCTTTCTCCACATCCCCGCCAACATCTGTCGTTCCCTGACTTGTTAATTTCAGCCATTCTGACGGGTGTGAGGTGGTATCTCATGGAGGTTTTGATTTGGATTTCCCTGATGCCGAGCGATGTGGAGCACTTTTTCATGTGCCTGTTGGCCATTTGGATGTCTTCTTTGGAGACATGTCTGTTCATGTCTTCTGCCCATTTCTTGATTGGATTATTTCTTCTTTGGGTGTTGAGTTTGATCAGTTCTTTATAGATTTTGGATACTAGCCCTTTATCTGATAGGTCATCTGCAAATATTTTCTCCCATTCTGTCGGTTGTCTTTTGGTTTTGTGGACTGTTTCTTTTGCTGTGCAAAAGCTTTTTATCTTGATGAAATCCCAAGAGTTCATTTTTGCCCTGGCTTCCCGTGCCTTTGGCGATGTTTCTAGGAAGAAGTTGCTGCGGCTAAGGTCGAAAAGGTTGCTACCTGTGTTCTCCTTTAGGATTTTGATGGACTCCTGTCTCACGTTTCGGTCTTTCAACCGTTTGGAGTCTATTTTTGTGTGTGGTGTAAGGAAATGGTCCAGTTTCATTCTTCTGCATGTGGCTGTCCAATTTTCCCAACACCATTTGTTGAAGAGACTGTCTTTTTGCCATTGGACATTCTTTCCTGCTTTGTCAAAGATAAGTTGACCATAGAGTTGAGGGTCCATTTCTGGGCTCTCGATTCTGTTCCATTGATCGATGTGTCTGTTTTTGTGCCAGTACCATACTGTCTTGATGATGACAGCTTTGTCATAGAGCTGGAAGTCCGGAATTGTGATGCCGCCAGCTTTGCTTTTCTTTTTCAGGAGTCCTCTGGCTATTCTGGGTCTCTTCTGGTTCCATACAAATTTGAGGATTATTTGTTCCATTTCTTTGAGAAAAGTGGATGGTATTTTGATGGGGATTGCATTGAATGTGTAGATTGCTCTAGGTAGCATTGACATCTTCACAATGTTGATTCCCCCAATCCATGAGCACGGAACGTTGTTCCATTTCTTGGTGTCTTCTTCCATTTCTTTCATGAGTATTTTATAGTTTTCTGAGTACAGATCCTTTGCCTCTTTGGTTAGATTTCTTCCTAGGGATCTAATGGTTTTGGGTGCAATTGTAAATGGGATCGACTCCTTGATTTGTCTCTCTTCTGTCTTGTTGTTGGTGTAGAGGAATGCCACCGATTTCTGTGCACTGATTTTGTATCCTGCTACTTTACTGAATTCCTGTATGAGTTCTAGCAGTTTTGGGGTGGAGTCTTTTGGGTTTTCCACATACAGTATCTTATCATCTGCAAAGAGTGAGAGGTTTGACTTCCTCTTTGCCGTTTTGGATGCCTTTGATTTCTTTTTGTTGTCTGATTGCTGTGGCTAGGACTTCTAATACTACGTTGAATAGCACTGGTGAGAGTGGACATCCCTGCCGCGTTCCTGACTTTAGGGGAAAAGCTCTCGGCCTTTCCCCATTGAGAATGATATTCGCTGTCGGTTTTTCATAGATGGCTTTTATGATATTGAGGTATGTACCCTCTATCCCTATACTGTGAAGAGTTTGGATCAAGAAAGGATGTTGTACTTTGTCAAATGCTTTTTCTGCATCTATTGAGAGGATCATATGATTCTTGCTCTTTCTTTTGTTAATGTATTGTATCACGTTGATTGATTTGCGGATGTTGAACCAGCCTTGCAGCCCAGGAATAAATCCCACTTGGTCCTGGTGAATAATCCTTTTAATGTACTGTTGGAACCCATTGGCTAGTTTTTTTTTGTGTGTGTGTGTGAGAATTTTTGCTTCCATGTTCATCAAGGATATTGGTCTGTAATTCTCTTTTTTGATGGGGTCTTTGTCTGGTTTTGGGATCAAGGTAATGCTGGCCCCATAAAATGAGTTTGGAAGTTTCCCTTCCATTTCTATTTTTTGGAACAGTTTCAGGAGAATAGGTATTAATTCTTCTTGAAATGGCTGATAGAATTCCCCTGGGAAGCCATCTGGCCCTGGGCTTTTGTTTCTTGGGAGATTTTTGATGACTGTTTCAATTTCCTTAGTGGTTATAGGTCTGTTCAGGTTTTCTACTTCTTCCTGGTTCAATTTTGGTCGTTGATACATCTCTAGGAATGCACCCATTTCTTCCAGGTTATCTAATTTGCTGGCATAGAGTTGCTCATAATATGTTCTTATCATTGTTTGTATTTCTTTGGTGTTGGTTGTGATCTCTCCTCTTTCCTTCATGATTTTGTTGATTTGGGTCATTTCTCTTTTCTTCTTGATAAGTCTGGCCAGGGGTTTATCAATCTTGTTCATTCTTTCCAAGAACCAGCTCCTAGTTTCGTGGATCTGTTCTACGGTTCTTTTGGTTTCTAGTTCATTGATTTCTGCTCTGATCTTTATGATTTCTCTTCTCCTGCTGGGTTTAGGCTTTATTTGCTGTTCTTTCTCCAGCTCCTTTAGGTGTAGGGTTAGGTTGTGTATTTGAGACCTTTCTTGTTTCTTGAGAAAGGCTTGTATTGCTATATACTTTCCTCTCAGGACTGCCTTTGTTGTATCCCAAAGATTGTGAACCGTTGTGTTTTCATTTTCATTGGTGTCCATGAAATTTTTTAATTCTTCTTTAATTTCCTGGTTGACCCATTCATTCTTTAGTAGGATGCTCTTTAGCCTCCATGTATTTGAGTTCTTTCCGACTTTCCTCTTGTGGTTGAGTTCTAGTTTCAAAGCATTGTGGTCTGAAAATATGCAGGGGATGATCCCAATCTTTTGGTACCGATTGAGACCTGATTTGTGACCTGGGATGTGATCAGTTCTGGAGAATGTTCCATGGGCACTAGAGAAGAATGTGTACTCCTTTGCTTGGGGATGGAATGTTCTGAATATGTCTGTGAAGTCCATTTGGTCCAGTGTGTCATTTAAAGTCTTTATTTCCTTGTTGATCTTTTGCTTAGATGATCTGTCCATTTCAGTCAGGGGGGTGTTAAAGTCCCCCACTATTATTGTATTGTTGTCAATGTGTTTCTTTGCTTTTGTTATTAATTGCCTTATATAATTGCCTGCTCCCATGTTCGGGGCATAGATCTTAACAATTGTTAGATCTTCTTGTTGGATAGACCCTTTAAGTAGGATATAGTGTCCTTCCTCATCTCTTATTACAGTCTTTGTTTTAAAATCTAGTTTGTCTGATATAAGGATTGCCACCCCAGCTTTCTTTTGGTGTCCATTAGCATGGTAAATGGTTTTCCACCCCCTCACTTTCAATGTGGGGGTGTCTTTGGGTCTAAAATGAGTCTCTTGCAGACAGCATATTGATGGGTCTTGTTTTTTTTTTTTAATTTTTTATTGTTATGTTAATCACCATATATTACATCATTAGTTTTTGGTGCAGTGTTCCATGATTCATTGTTTGTTCATAACACCCAGTGCTCCATGCAGAACGTGCCCTCCTCAGTACCCACCACCAGGCTCACCCCTCCTCCTACCCCCTCCCCTCTAGAACCCTCAGTTTGTTTCTCAGAGTCCATCATCTCTCATGGTTCGTCTCCCCCTCTGACATACTCCCCTTTTCTTCCTCTCCTGTTATCTTTTTCTTTTCCTTTTTTCTTAAAATATGTTGCGTTATTTGTTTCAGAAGTACAGAACTGTGATTCAACAGTCTGGCACAATTCACAGCGCTCACCGTAGCACATACCCTCCCCAACGTCTATCACCCAGCCACCCCATCCCTCCCACCCCCAACCACTCCAGTAACACTCAGTTTCTTTCCCGAGATTAAGAATTCCTCATATCAGTGAGGTCATATGATACATGTCTTTCTCTGATTGACTTATTTCACTCAGCATAACACCCTCCAGTTCCATCCACGTCGTTGCAAATGGCAAGATCTCATTCCTTTTGATGGCTGCATAATATTCCATTGTGTATATACACCACATCTTCTTTATCCATTCATCTGTCGATGGGCATCTTGGCTCTTTCCACCGTTTGGCTATGGTGGACATTGCTGCTATAAACATTGGGGTACACGTACCCCTTCGGGTCCCTACATTTGTACCTTTGTGGTAAATACCCAGTAGTGCAATTGCTGGATCGAACGGTAGCTCTAATTTCAACTGTTTGAGGAACCTCCATACTGTTTTCCAGAGGGGTTGCACTAGCTTGCATTCCCACCAACAGTGTAGGAGGGTTCCCCTTTCTCCACATCCCCGCCAACATCTGTCGTTCCCTGACTTGTTAATTTCAGCCATTCTGACGGGTGTGAGGTGGTATCTCATGGAGGTTTTGATTTGGATTTCCCTGATGCCGAGCGATGTGGAGCACTTTTTCATGTGCCTGTTGGCCATTTGGATGTCTTCTTTGGAGACATGTCTGTTCATGTCTTCTGCCCATTTCTTGATTGGATTATTTCTTCTTTGGGTGTTGAGTTTGATCAGTTCTTTATAGATTTTGGATACTAGCCCTTTATCTGATAGGTCATTTGCAAATATTTTCTCCCATTCTGTCGGTTGTCTTTTGGTTTTGTGGACTGTTTCTTTTGCTGTGCAAAAGCTTTTTATCTTGATGAAATCCCAAGAGTTCATTTTTGCCCTGGCTTCCCGTGCCTTTGGCGATGTTTCTAGGAAGAAGTTGCTGCGGCTAAGGTCGAAAAGGTTGCTACCTGTGTTCTCCTTTAGGATTTTGATGGACTCCTGTCTCACGTTTCGGTCTTTCAACCGTTTGGAGTCTATTTTTGTGTGTGGTGTAAGGAAATGGTCCAGTTTCATTCTTCTGCATGTGGCTGTCCAATTTTCCCAACACCATTTGTTGAAGAGACTGTCTTTTTGCCATTGGACATTCTTTCCTGCTTTGTCAAAGATAAGTTGACCATAGAGTTGAGGGTCCATTTCTGGGCTCTCGATTCTGTTCCATTGATCGATGTGTCTGTTTTTGTGCCAGTACCATACTGTCTTGATGATGACAGCTTTGTCATAGAGCTGGAAGTCCGGAATTGTGATGCCGCCAGCTTTGCTTTTCTTTTTCAGGAGTCCTCTGGCTATTCTGGGTCTCTTCTGGTTCCATACAAATTTGAGGATTATTTGTTCCATTTCTTTGAGAAAAGTGGATGGTATTTTGATGGGGATTGCATTGAATGTGTAGATTGCTCTAGGTAGCATTGACATCTTCACAATGTTGATTCCCCCAATCCATGAGCACGGAACGTTGTTCCATTTCTTGGTGTCTTCTTCCATTTCTTTCATGAGTATTTTATAGTTTTCTGAGTACAGATCCTTTGCCTCTTTGGTTAGATTTCTTCCTAGGGATCTAATGGTTTTGGGTGCAATTGTAAATGGGATCGACTCCTTGATTTGTCTCTCTTCTGTCTTGTTGTTGGTGTAGAGGAATGCCACCGATTTCTGTGCACTGATTTTGTATCCTGCTACTTTACTGAATTCCTGTATGAGTTCTAGCAGTTTTGGGGTGGAGTCTTTTGGGTTTTCCACATACAGTATCTTATCATCTGCAAAGAGTGAGAGGTTTGACTTCCTCTTTGCCGTTTTGGATGCCTTTGATTTCTTTTTGTTGTCTGATTGCTGTGGCTAGGACTTCTAATACTACGTTGAATAGCACTGGTGAGAGTGGACATCCCTGCCGCGTTCCTGACTTTAGGGGAAAAGCTCTCGGCCTTTCCCCATTGAGAATGATATTCGCTGTCGGTTTTTCATAGATGGCTTTTATGATATTGAGGTATGTACCCTCTATCCCTATACTGTGAAGAGTTTGGATCAAGAAAGGATGTTGTACTTTGTCAAATGCTTTTTCTGCATCTATTGAGAGGATCATATGATTCTTGCTCTTTCTTTTGTTAATGTATTGTATCACGTTGATTGATTTGCGGATGTTGAACCAGCCTTGCAGCCCAGGAATAAATCCCACTTGGTCCTGGTGAATAATCCTTTTAATGTACTGTTGGAACCCATTGGCTAGTTTTTTTGTGTGTGTGTGTGTGAGAATTTTTGCTTCCATGTTCATCAAGGATATTGGTCTGTAATTCTCTTTTTTGATGGGGTCTTTGTCTGGTTTTGGGATCAAGGTAATGCTGGCCCCATAAAATGAGTTTGGAAGTTTCCCTTCCATTTCTATTTTTTGGAACAGTTTCAGGAGAATAGGTATTAATTCTTCTTGAAATGGCTGATAGAATTCCCCTGGGAAGCCATCTGGCCCTGGGCTTTTGTTTCTTGGGAGATTTTTGATGACTGTTTCAATTTCCTTAGTGGTTATAGGTCTGTTCAGGTTTTCTACTTCTTCCTGGTTCAATTTTGGTCGTTGATACATCTCTAGGAATGCACCCATTTCTTCCAGGTTATCTAATTTGCTGGCATAGAGTTGCTCATAATATGTTCTTATCATTGTTTGTATTTCTTTGGTGTTGGTTGTGATCTCTCCTCTTTCCTTCATGATTTTGTTGATTTGGGTCATTTCTCTTTTCTTCTTGATAAGTCTGGCCAGGGGTTTATCAATCTTGTTCATTCTTTCCAAGAACCAGCTCCTAGTTTCGTGGATCTGTTCTACGGTTCTTTTGGTTTCTAGTTCATTGATTTCTGCTCTGATCTTTATGATTTCTCTTCTCCTGCTGGGTTTAGGCTTTATTTGCTGTTCTTTCTCCAGCTCCTTTAGGTGTAGGGTTAGGTTGTGTATTTGAGACCTTTCTTGTTTCTTGAGAAAGGCTTGTATTGCTATATACTTTCCTCTCAGGACTGCCTTTGTTGTATCCCAAAGATTGTGAACCGTTGTGTTTTCATTTTCATTGGTTTCCATGAAATTTTTTAATTCTTCTTTAATTTCCTGGTTGACCCATTCATTCTTTAGTAGGATGCTCTTTAGCCTCCATGTATTTGAGTTCTTTCCGACTTTCCTCTTGTGGTTGAGTTCTAGTTTCAAAGCATTGTGGTCTGAAAATATGCAGGGGATGATCCCAATCTTTTGGTACCGATTGAGACCTGATTTGTGACCTGGGATGTGATCAGTTCTGGAGAATGTTCCATGGGCACTAGAGAAGAATGTGTACTCCTTTGCTTGGGGATGGAATGTTCTGAATATGTCTGTGAAGTCCATTTGGTCCAGTGTGTCATTTAAAGTCTTTATTTCCTTGTTGATCTTTTGCTTAGATGATCTGTCCATTTCAGTCAGGGGGGTGTTAAAGTCCCCCACTATTATTGTATTGTTGTCAATGTGTTTCTTTGCTTTTGTTATTAATTGCCTTATATAATTGCCTGCTCCCATGTTCGGGGCATAGATCTTAACAATTGTTAGATCTTCTTGTTGGATAGACCCTTTAAGTAGGATATAGTGTCCTTCCTCATCTCTTATTACAGTCTTTGTTTTAAAATCTAGTTTGTCTGATATAAGGATTGCCACCCCAGCTTTCTTTTGGTGTCCATTAGCATGGTAAATGGTTTTCCACCCCCTCACTTTCAATGTGGGGGTGTCTTTGGGTCTAAAATGAGTCTCTTGCAGACAGCATATTGATGGGTCTTGTTTTTTTTTTTTAATTTTTTATTGTTATGTTAATCACCATATATTACATCATTAGTTTTTGGTGCAGTGTTCCATGATTCATTGTTTGTTCATAACACCCAGTGCTCCATGCAGAACGTGCCCTCCTCAGTACCCACCACCAGGCTCACCCCTCCTCCTACCCCCTCCCCTCTAGAACCCTCAGTTTGTTTCTCAGAGTCCATCATCTCTCATGGTTCGTCTCCCCCTCTGACATACTCCCCTTTTCTTCCTCTCCTGTTATCTTTTTCTTTTCCTTTTTTCTTAAAATATGTTGCGTTATTTGTTTCAGAAGTACAGAACTGTGATTCAACAGTCTGGCACAATTCACAGCGCTCACCGTAGCACATACCCTCCCCAACGTCTATCACCCAGCCACCCCATCCCTCCCACCCCCAACCACTCCAGTAACACTCAGTTTCTTTCCCGAGATTAAGAATTCCTCATATCAGTGAGGTCATATGATACATGTCTTTCTCTGATTGACTTATTTCACTCAGCATAACACCCTCCAGTTCCATCCACGTCGTTGCAAATGGCAAGATCTCATTCCTTTTGATGGCTGCATAATATTCCATTGTGTATACACACCACATCTTCTTTATCCATTCATCTGTCGATGGGCATCTTGGCTCTTTCCACCGTTTGGCTATGGTGGACATTGCTGCTATAAACATTGGGGTACACGTACCCCTTCGGGTCCCTACATTTGTACCTTTGTGGTAAATACCCAGTAGTGCAATTGCTGGATCGAACGGTAGCTCTAATTTCAACTGTTTGAGGAACCTCCATACTGTTTTCCAGAGGGGTTGCACTAGCTTGCATTCCCACCAACAGTGTAGGAGGGTTCCCCTTTCTCCACATCCCCGCCAACATCTGTCGTTCCCTGACTTGTTAATTTCAGCCATTCTGACGGGTGTGAGGTGGTATCTCATGGAGGTTTTGATTTGGATTTCCCTGATGCCGAGCGATGTGGAGCACTTTTTCATGTGCCTGTTGGCCATTTGGATGTCTTCTTTGGAGACATGTCTGTTCATGTCTTCTGCCCATTTCTTGATTGGATTATTTCTTCTTTGGGTGTTGAGTTTGATCAGTTCTTTATAGATTTTGGATACTAGCCCTTTATCTGATAGGTCATTTGCAAATATTTTCTCCCATTCTGTCGGTTGTCTTTTGGTTTTGTGGACTGTTTCTTTTGCTGTGCAAAAGCTTTTTATCTTGATGAAATCCCAAGAGTTCATTTTTGCCCTGGCTTCCCGTGCCTTTGGCGATGTTTCTAGGAAGAAGTTGCTGCGGCTAAGGTCGAAAAGGTTGCTACCTGTGTTCTCCTTTAGGATTTTGATGGACTCCTGTCTCACGTTTCGGTCTTTCAACCGTTTGGAGTCTATTTTTGTGTGTGGTGTAAGGAAATGGTCCAGTTTCATTCTTCTGCATGTGGCTGTCCAATTTTCCCAACACCATTTGTTGAAGAGACTGTCTTTTTGCCATTGGACATTCTTTCCTGCTTTGTCAAAGATAAGTTGACCATAGAGTTGAGGGTCCATTTCTGGGCTCTCGATTCTGTTCCATTGATCGATGTGTCTGTTTTTGTGCCAGTACCATACTGTCTTGATGATGACAGCTTTGTCATAGAGCTGGAAGTCCGGAATTGTGATGCCGCCAGCTTTGCTTTTCTTTTTCAGGAGTCCTCTGGCTATTCTGGGTCTCTTCTGGTTCCATACAAATTTGAGGATTATTTGTTCCATTTCTTTGAGAAAAGTGGATGGTATTTTGATGGGGATTGCATTGAATGTGTAGATTGCTCTAGGTAGCATTGACATCTTCACAATGTTGATTCCCCCAATCCATGAGCACGGAACGTTGTTCCATTTCTTGGTGTCTTCTTCCATTTCTTTCATGAGTATTTTATAGTTTTCTGAGTACAGATCCTTTGCCTCTTTGGTTAGATTTCTTCCTAGGGATCTAATGGTTTTGGGTGCAATTGTAAATGGGATCGACTCCTTGATTTGTCTCTCTTCTGTCTTGTTGTTGGTGTAGAGGAATGCCACCGATTTCTGTGCACTGATTTTGTATCCTGCTACTTTACTGAATTCCTGTATGAGTTCTAGCAGTTTTGGGGTGGAGTCTTTTGGGTTTTCCACATACAGTATCTTATCATCTGCAAAGAGTGAGAGGTTTGACTTCCTCTTTGCCGTTTTGGATGCCTTTGATTTCTTTTTGTTGTCTGATTGCTGTGGCTAGGACTTCTAATACTACGTTGAATAGCACTGGTGAGAGTGGACATCCCTGCCGCGTTCCTGACTTTAGGGGAAAAGCTCTCGGCCTTTCCCCATTGAGAATGATATTCGCTGTCGGTTTTTCATAGATGGCTTTTATGATATTGAGGTATGTACCCTCTATCCCTATACTGTGAAGAGTTTGGA
The DNA here is from genome assembly GCF_037043125.1 of Eumetopias jubatus. NCBI lineage: Eukaryota > Metazoa > Chordata > Mammalia > Carnivora > Otariidae > Eumetopias > Eumetopias jubatus. The sequence continues at coordinate 52,651 of NW_028275021.1, forward strand.
TCAAGAAAGGATGTTGTACTTTGTCAAATGCTTTTTCTGCATCTATTGAGAGGATCATATGATTCTTGCTCTTTCTTTTGTTAATGTATTGTATCACGTTGATTGATTTGCGGATGTTGAACCAGCCTTGCAGCCCAGGAATAAATCCCACTTGGTCCTGGTGAATAATCCTTTTAATGTACTGTTGGAACCCATTGGCTAGTTTTTTTGTGTGTGTGTGTGTGAGAATTTTTGCTTCCATGTTCATCAAGGATATTGGTCTGTAATTCTCTTTTTTGATGGGGTCTTTGTCTGGTTTTGGGATCAAGGTAATGCTGGCCCCATAAAATGAGTTTGGAAGTTTCCCTTCCATTTCTATTTTTTGGAACAGTTTCAGGAGAATAGGTATTAATTCTTCTTGAAATGGCTGATAGAATTCCCCTGGGAAGCCATCTGGCCCTGGGCTTTTGTTTCTTGGGAGATTTTTGATGACTGTTTCAATTTCCTTAGTGGTTATAGGTCTGTTCAGGTTTTCTACTTCTTCCTGGTTCAATTTTGGTCGTTGATACATCTCTAGGAATGCACCCATTTCTTCCAGGTTATCTAATTTGCTGGCATAGAGTTGCTCATAATATGTTCTTATCATTGTTTGTATTTCTTTGGTGTTGGTTGTGATCTCTCCTCTTTCCTTCATGATTTTGTTGATTTGGGTCATTTCTCTTTTCTTCTTGATAAGTCTGGCCAGGGGTTTATCAATCTTGTTCATTCTTTCAAAGAACCAGCTCCTAGTTTCGTGGATCTGTTCTACGGTTCTTTTGGTTTCTAGTTCATTGATTTCTGCTCTGATCTTTATGATTTCTCTTCTCCTGCTGGGTTTAGGCTTTATTTGCTGTTCTTTCTCCAGCTCCTTTAGGTGTAGGGTTAGGTTGTGTATTTGAGACCTTTCTTGTTTCTTGAGAAAGGCTTGTATTGCTATATACTTTCCTCTCAGGACTGCCTTTGTTGTATCCCAAAGATTGTGAACCGTTGTGTTTTCATTTTCATTGGTTTCCATGAAATTTTTTAATTCTTCTTTAATTTCCTGGTTGACCCATTCATTCTTTAGTAGGATGCTCTTTAGCCTCCATGTATTTGAGTTCTTTCCGACTTTCCTCTTGTGGTTGAGTTCTAGTTTCAAAGCATTGTGGTCTGAAAATATGCAGGGGATGATCCCAATCTTTTGGTACCGATTGAGACCTGATTTGTGACCTGGGATGTGATCAGTTCTGGAGAATGTTCCATGGGCACTAGAGAAGAATGTGTACTCCTTTGCTTGGGGATGGAATGTTCTGAATATGTCTGTGAAGTCCATTTGGTCCAGTGTGTCATTTAAAGTCTTTATTTCCTTGTTGATCTTTTGCTTAGATGATCTGTCCATTTCAGTCAGGGGGGTGTTAAAGTCCCCCACTATTATTGTATTGTTGTCAATGTGTTTCTTTGCTTTTGTTATTAATTGCCTTATATAATTGCCTGCTCCCATGTTCGGGGCATAGATCTTAACAATTGTTAGATCTTCTTGTTGGATAGACCCTTTAAGTAGGATATAGTGTCCTTCCTCATCTCTTATTACAGTCTTTGTTTTAAAATCTAGTTTGTCTGATATAAGGATTGCCACCCCAGCTTTCTTTTGGTGTCCATTAGCATGGTAAATGGTTTTCCACCCCCTCACTTTCAATGTGGGGGTGTCTTTGGGTCTAAAATGAGTCTCTTGCAGACAGCATATTGATGGGTCTTGTTTTTTTTTTTTAATTTTTTATTGTTATGTTAATCACCATATATTACATCATTAGTTTTTGGTGCAGTGTTCCATGATTCATTGTTTGTTCATAACACCCAGTGCTCCATGCAGAACGTGCCCTCCTCAGTACCCACCACCAGGCTCACCCCTCCTCCTACCCCCTCCCCTCTAGAACCCTCAGTTTGTTTCTCAGAGTCCATCATCTCTCATGGTTCGTCTCCCCCTCTGACATACTCCCCTTTTCTTCCTCTCCTGTTATCTTTTTCTTTTCCTTTTTTCTTAAAATATGTTGCGTTATTTGTTTCAGAAGTACAGAACTGTGATTCAACAGTCTGGCACAATTCACAGCGCTCACCGTAGCACATACCCTCCCCAACGTCTATCACCCAGCCACCCCATCCCTCCCACCCCCAACCACTCCAGTAACACTCAGTTTCTTTCCCGAGATTAAGAATTCCTCATATCAGTGAGGTCATATGATACATGTCTTTCTCTGATTGACTTATTTCACTCAGCATAACACCCTCCAGTTCCATCCACGTCGTTGCAAATGGCAAGATCTCATTCCTTTTGATGGCTGCATAATATTCCATTGTGTATATACACCACATCTTCTTTATCCATTCATCTGTCGATGGGCATCTTGGCTCTTTCCACCGTTTGGCTATGGTGGACATTGCTGCTATAAACATTGGGGTACACGTACCCCTTCGGGTCCCTACATTTGTACCTTTGTGGTAAATACCCAGTAGTGCAATTGCTGGATCGAACGGTAGCTCTAATTTCAACTGTTTGAGGAACCTCCATACTGTTTTCCAGAGGGGTTGCACTAGCTTGCATTCCCACCAACAGTGTAGGAGGGTTCCCCTTTCTCCACATCCCCGCCAACATCTGTCGTTCCCTGACTTGTTAATTTCAGCCATTCTGACGGGTGTGAGGTGGTATCTCATGGAGGTTTTGATTTGGATTTCCCTGATGCCGAGCGATGTGGAGCACTTTTTCATGTGCCTGTTGGCCATTTGGATGTCTTCTTTGGAGACATGTCTGTTCATGTCTTCTGCCCATTTCTTGATTGGATTATTTCTTCTTTGGGTGTTGAGTTTGATCAGTTCTTTATAGATTTTGGATACTAGCCCTTTATCTGATAGGTCATTTGCAAATATTTTCTCCCATTCTGTCGGTTGTCTTTTGGTTTTGTGGACTGTTTCTTTTGCTGTGCAAAAGCTTTTTATCTTGATGAAATCCCAAGAGTTCATTTTTGCCCTGGCTTCCCGTGCCTTTGGCGATGTTTCTAGGAAGAAGTTGCTGCGGCTAAGGTCGAAAAGGTTGCTACCTGTGTTCTCCTTTAGGATTTTGATGGACTCCTGTCTCACGTTTCGGTCTTTCAACCGTTTGGAGTCTATTTTTGTGTGTGGTGTAAGGAAATGGTCCAGTTTCATTCTTCTGCATGTGGCTGTCCAATTTTCCCAACACCATTTGTTGAAGAGACTGTCTTTTTGCCATTGGACATTCTTTCCTGCTTTGTCAAAGATAAGTTGACCATAGAGTTGAGGGTCCATTTCTGGGCTCTCGATTCTGTTCCATTGATCGATGTGTCTGTTTTTGTGCCAGTACCATACTGTCTTGATGATGACAGCTTTGTCATAGAGCTGGAAGTCCGGAATTGTGATGCCGCCAGCTTTGCTTTTCTTTTTCAGGAGTCCTCTGGCTATTCTGGGTCTCTTCTGGTTCCATACAAATTTGAGGATTATTTGTTCCATTTCTTTGAGAAAAGTGGATGGTATTTTGATGGGGATTGCATTGAATGTGTAGATTGCTCTAGGTAGCATTGACATGTTCACAATGTTGATTCTCCCAATCCATGAGCACGGAACGTTGTTCCATTTCTTGGTGTCTTCTTCCATTTCTTTCATGAGTATTTTATAGTTTTCTGAGTACAGATCCTTTGCCTCTTTGGTTAGATTTCTTCCTAGGGATCTAATGGTTTTGGGTGCAATTGTAAATGGGATCGACTCCTTGATTTGTCTCTCTTCTGTCTTGTTGTTGGTGTAGAGGAATGCCACCGATTTCTGTGCACTGATTTTGTATCCTGCTACTTTACTGAATTCCTGTATGAGTTCTAGCAGTTTTGGGGTGGAGTCTTTTGGGTTTTCCACATACAGTATCTTATCATCTGCAAAGAGTGAGAGGTTTGACTTCCTCTTTGCCGTTTTGGATGCCTTTGATTTCTTTTTGTTGTCTGATTGCTGTGGCTAGGACTTCTAATACTACGTTGAATAGCACTGGTGAGAGTGGACATCCCTGCCGCGTTCCTGACTTTAGGGGAAAAGCTCTCGGCCTTTCCCCATTGAGAATGATATTCGCTGTCGGTTTTTCATAGATGGCTTTTATGATATTGAGGTATGTACCCTCTATCCCTATACTGTGAAGAGTTTGGATCAAGAAAGGATGTTGTACTTTGTCAAATGCTTTTTCTGCATCTATTGAGAGGATCATATGATTCTTGCTCTTTCTTTTGTTAATGTATTGTATCACGTTGATTGATTTGCGGATGTTGAACCAGCCTTGCAGCCCAGGAATAAATCCCACTTGGTCCTGGTGAATAATCCTTTTAATGTACTGTTGGAACCCATTGGCTAGTTTTTTTTTGTGTGTGTGTGTGAGAATTTTTGCTTCCATGTTCATCAAGGATATTGGTCTGTAATTCTCTTTTTTGATGGGGTCTTTGTCTGGTTTTGGGATCAAGGTAATGCTGGCCCCATAAAATGAGTTTGGAAGTTTCCCTTCCATTTCTATTTTTTGGAACAGTTTCAGGAGAATAGGTATTAATTCTTCTTGAAATGGCTGATAGAATTCCCCTGGGAAGCCATCTGGCCCTGGGCTTTTGTTTCTTGGGAGATTTTTGATGACTGTTTCAATTTCCTTAGTGGTTATAGGTCTGTTCAGGTTTTCTACTTCTTCCTGGTTCAATTTTGGTCGTTGATACATCTCTAGGAATGCACCCATTTCTTCCAGGTTATCTGATTTGCTGGCATAGAGTTGCTCATAATATGTTCTTATCATTGTTTGTATTTCTTTGGTGTTGGTTGTGATCTCTCCTCTTTCCTTCATGATTTTGTTGATTTGGGTCATTTCTCTTTTCTTCTTGATAAGTCTGGCCAGGGGTTTATCAATCTTGTTCATTCTTTCCAAGAACCAGCTCCTAGTTTCGTGGATCTGTTCTACGGTTCTTTTGGTTTCTAGTTCATTGATTTCTGCTCTGATCTTTATGATTTCTCTTCTCCTGCTGGGTTTAGGCTTTATTTGCTGTTCTTTCTCCAGCTCCTTTAGGTGTAGGGTTAGGTTGTGTATTTGAGACCTTTCTTGTTTCTTGAGAAAGGCTTGTATTGCTATATACTTTCCTCTCAGGACTGCCTTTGTTGTATCCCAAAGATTGTGAACCGTTGTGTTTTCATTTTCATTGGTTTCCATGAAATTTTTTAATTCTTCTTTAATTTCCTGGTTGACCCATTCATTCTTTAGTAGGATGCTCTTTAGCCTCCATGTATTTGAGTTCTTTCCGACTTTCCTCTTGTGGTTGAGTTCTAGTTTCAAAGCATTGTGGTCTGAAAATATGCAGGGGATGATCCCAATCTTTTGGTACCGATTGAGACCTGATTTGTGACCTGGGATGTGATCAGTTCTGGAGAATGTTCCATGGGCACTAGAGAAGAATGTGTACTCCTTTGCTTGGGGATGGAATGTTCTGAATATGTCTGTGAAGTCCATTTGGTCCAGTGTGTCATTTAAAGTCTTTATTTCCTTGTTGATCTTTTGCTTAGATGATCTGTCCATTTCAGTCAGGGGGGTGTTAAAGTCCCCCACTATTATTGTATTGTTGTCAATGTGTTTCTTTGCTTTTGTTATTAATTGCCTTATATAATTGCCTGCTCCCATGTTCGGGGCATAGATCTTAACAATTGTTAGATCTTGTTGGATAGACCCTTTAAGTAGGATATAGTGTCCTTCCTCATCTCTTATTACAGTCTTTGTTTTAAAATCTAGTTTGTCTGATATAAGGATTGCCACCCCAGCTTTCTTTTGGTGTCCATTAGCATGGTAAATGGTTTTCCACCCCCTCACTTTCAATGTGGGGGTGTCTTTGGGTCTAAAATGAGTCTCTTGCAGACAGCATATTGATGGGTCTTGTTTTTTTTTTTTAATTTTTTATTGTTATGTTAATCACCATATATTACATCATTAGTTTTTGGTGCAGTGTTCCATGATTCATTGTTTGTTCATAACACCCAGTGCTCCATGCAGAACGTGCCCTCCTCAGTACCCACCACCAGGCTCACCCCTCCTCCTACCCCCTCCCCTCTAGAACCCTCAGTTTGTTTTCAGAGTCCATCATCTCTCATGGTTCGTCTCCCCCTCTGACATACTCCCCTTTTCTTCCTCTCCTGTTATCTTTTTCTTTTCCTTTTTTCTTAAAATATGTTGCGTTATTTGTTTCAGAAGTACAGAACTGTGATTCAACAGTCTGTCACAATTCACAGCGCTCACCGTAGCACATACCCTCCCCAACGTCTATCACCCAGCCACCCCATCCCTCCCACCCCCAACCACTCCAGTAACACTCAGTTTCTTTCCCGAGATTAAGAATTCCTCATATCAGTGAGGTCATATGATACATGTCTTTCTCTGATTGACTTATTTCACTCAGCATAACACCCTCCAGTTCCATCCACGTCGTTGCAAATGGCAAGATCTCATTCCTTTTGATGGCTGCATAATATTCCATTGTGTATATACACCACATCTTCTTTATCCATTCATCTGTCGATGGGCATCTTGGCTCTTTCCACCGTTTGGCTATGGTGGACATTGCTGCTATAAACATTGGGGTACACGTACCCCTTCGGGTCCCTACATTTGTACCTTTGTGGTAAATACCCAGTAGTGCAATTGCTGGATCGAACGGTAGCTCTAATTTCAACTGTTTGAGGAACCTCCATACTGTTTTCCAGAGGGGTTGCACTAGCTTGCATTCCCACCAACAGTGTAGGAGGGTTCCCCTTTCTCCACATCCCCGCCAACATCTGTCGTTCCCTGACTTGTTAATTTCAGCCATTCTGACGGGTGTGAGGTGGTATCTCATGGAGGTTTTGATTTGGATTTCCCTGATGCCGAGCGATGTGGAGCACTTTTTCATGTGCCTGTTGGCCATTTGGATGTCTTCTTTGGAGACATGTCTGTTCATGTCTTCTGCCCATTTCTTGATTGGATTATTTCTTCTTTGGGTGTTGAGTTTGATCAGTTCTTTATAGATTTTGGATACTAGCCCTTTATCTGATAGGTCATTTGCAAATATTTTCTCCCATTCTGTCGGTTGTCTTTTGGTTTTGTGGACTGTTTCTTTTGCTGTGCAAAAGCTTTTTATCTTGATGAAATCCCAAGAGTTCATTTTTGCCCTGGCTTCCCGTGCCTTTGGCGATGTTTCTAGGAAGAAGTTGCTGCGGCTAAGGTCGAAAAGGTTGCTACCTGTGTTCTCCTTTAGGATTTTGATGGACTCCTGTCTCACGTTTCGGTCTTTCAACCGTTTGGAGTCTATTTTTGTGTGTGGTGTAAGGAAATGGTCCAGTTTCATTCTTCTGCATGTGGCTGTCCAATTTTCCCAACACCATTTGTTGAAGAGACTGTCTTTTTGCCATTGGACATTCTTTCCTGCTTTGTCAAAGATAAGTTGACCATAGAGTTGAGGGTCCATTTCTGGGCTCTCGATTCTGTTCCATTGATCGATGTGTCTGTTTTTGTGCCAGTACCATACTGTCTTGATGATGACAGCTTTGTCATAGAGCTGGAAGTCCGGAATTGTGATGCCGCCAGCTTTGCTTTTCTTTTTCAGGAGTCCTCTGGCTATTCTGGGTCTCTTCTGGTTCCATACAAATTTGAGGATTATTTGTTCCATTTCTTTGAGAAAAGTGGATGGTATTTTGATGGGGATTGCATTGAATGTGTAGATTGCTCTAGGTAGCATTGACATCTTCACAATGTTGATTCTCCCAATCCATGAGCACGGAACGTTGTTCCATTTCTTGGTGTCTTCTTCCATTTCTTTCATGAGTATTTTATAGTTTTCTGAGTACAGATCCTTTGCCTCTTTGGTTAGATTTCTTCCTAGGGATCTAATGGTTTTGGGTGCAATTGTAAATGGGATCGACTCCTTGATTTGTCTCTCTTCTGTCTTGTTGTTGGTGTAGAGGAATGCCACCGATTTCTGTGCACTGATTTTGTATCCTGCTACTTTACTGAATTCCTGTATGAGTTCTAGCAGTTTTGGGGTGGAGTCTTTTGGGTTTTCCACATACAGTATCTTATCATCTGCAAAGAGTGAGAGGTTTGACTTCCTCTTTGCCGTTTTGGATGCCTTTGATTTCTTTTTGTTGTCTGATTGCTGTGGCTAGGACTTCTAATACTACGTTGAATAGCACTGGTGAGAGTGGACATCCCTGCCGCGTTCCTGACTTTAGGGGAAAAGCTCTCGGCCTTTCCCCATTGAGAATGATATTCGCTGTCGGTTTTTCATAGATGGCTTTTATGATATTGAGGTATGTACCCTCTATCCCTATACTGTGAAGAGTTTGGATCAAGAAAGGATGTTGTACTTTGTCAAATGCTTTTTCTGCATCTATTGAGAGGATCATATGATTCTTGCTCTTTCTTTTGTTAATGTATTGTATCACGTTGATTGATTTGCGGATGTTGAACCAGCCTTGCAGCCCAGGAATAAATCCCACTTGGTCCTGGTGAATAATCCTTTTAATGTACTGTTGGAACCCATTGGCTAGTTTTTTGTGTGTGTGTGTGTGAGAATTTTTGCTTCCATGTTCATCAAGGATATTGGTCTGTAATTCTCTTTTTTGATGGGGTCTTTGTCTGGTTTTGGGATCAAGGTAATGCTGGCCCCATAAAATGAGTTTGGAAGTTTCCCTTCCATTTCTATTTTTTGGAACAGTTTCAGGAGAATAGGTATTAATTCTTCTTGAAATGGCTGATAGAATTCCCCTGGGAAGCCATCTGGCCCTGGGCTTTTGTTTCTTGGGAGATTTTTGATGACTGTTTCAATTTCCTTAGTGGTTATAGGTCTGTTCAGGTTTTCTACTTCTTCCTGGTTCAATTTTGGTCGTTGATACATCTCTAGGAATGCACCCATTTCTTCCAGGTTATCTAATTTGCTGGCATAGAGTTGCTCATAATATGTTCTTATCATTGTTTGTATTTCTTTGGTGTTGGTTGTGATCTCTCCTCTTTCCTTCATGATTTTGTTGATTTGGGTCATTTCTCTTTTCTTCTTGATAAGTCTGGCCAGGGGTTTATCAATCTTGTTCATTCTTTCAAAGAACCAGCTCCTAGTTTCGTGGATCTGTTCTACGGTTCTTTTGGTTTCTAGTTCATTGATTTCTGCTCTGATCTTTATGATTTCTCTTCTCCTGCTGGGTTTAGGCTTTATTTGCTGTTCTTTCTCCAGCTCCTTTAGGTGTAGGGTTAGGTTGTGTATTTGAGACCTTTCTTGTTTCTTGAGAAAGGCTTGTATTGCTATATACTTTCCTCTCAGGACTGCCTTTGTTGTATCCCAAAGATTGTGAACCGTTGTGTTTTCATTTTCATTGGTGTCCATGAAATTTTTTAATTCTTCTTTAATTTCCTGGTTGACCCATTCATTCTTTAGTAGGATGCTCTTTAGCCTCCATGTATTTGAGTTCTTTCCGACTTTCCTCTTGTGGTTGAGTTCTAGTTTCAAAGCATTGTGGTCTGAAAATATGCAGGGGATGATCCCAATCTTTTGGTACCGATTGAGACCTGATTTGTGACCTGGGATGTGATCAGTTCTGGAGAATGTTCCATGGGCACTAGAGAAGAATGTGTACTCCTTTGCTTGGGGATGGAATGTTCTGAATATGTCTGTGAAGTCCATTTGGTCCAGTGTGTCATTTAAAGTCTTTATTTCCTTGTTGATCTTTTGCTTAGATGATCTGTCCATTTCAGTCAGGGGGGTGTTAAAGTCCCCCACTATTATTGTATTGTTGTCAATGTGTTTCTTTGCTTTTGTTATTAATTGCCTTATATAATTGCCTGCTCCCATGTTCGGGGCATAGATCTTAACAATTGTTAGATCTTCTTGTTGGATAGACCCTTTAAGTAGGATATAGTGTCCTTCCTCATCTCTTATTACAGTCTTTGTTTTAAAATCTAGTTTGTCTGATATAAGGATTGCCACCCCAGCTTTCTTTTGGTGTCCATTAGCATGGTAAATGGTTTTCCACCCCCTCACTTTCAATGTGGGGGTGTCTTTGGGTCTAAAATGAGTCTCTTGCAGACAGCATATTGATGGGTCTTGTTTTTTTTTTTTAATTTTTTATTGTTATGTTAATCACCATATATTACATCATTAGTTTTTGGTGCAGTGTTCCATGATTCATTGTTTGTTCATAACACCCAGTGCTCCATGCAGAACGTGCCCTCCTCAATACCCACCACCAGGCTCACCCCTCCTCCTACCCCCTCCCCTCTAGAACCCTCAGTTTGTTTCTCAGAGTCCATCATCTCTCATGGTTCGTCTCCCCCTCTGACATACTCCCCTTTTCTTCCTCTCCTGTTATCTTTTTCTTTTCCTTTTTTCTTAAAATATGTTGCGTTATTTGTTTCAGAAGTACAGAACTGTGATTCAACAGTCTGGCACAATTCACAGCGCTCACCGTAGCACATACCCTCCCCAACGTCTATCACCCAGCCACCCCATCCCTCCCACCCCCAACCACTCCAGTAACACTCAGTTTCTTTCCCGAGATTAAGAATTCCTCATATCAGTGAGGTCATATGATACATGTCTTTCTCTGATTGACTTATTTCACTCAGCATAACACCCTCCAGTTCCATCCACGTCGTTGCAAATGGCAAGATCTCATTCCTTTTGATGGCTGCATAATATTCCATTGTGTATATACACCACATCTTCTTTATCCATTCATCTGTCGATGGGCATCTTGGCTCTTTCCACCGTTTGGCTATGGTGGACATTGCTGCTATAAACATTGGGGTACACGTACCCCTTCGGGTCCCTACATTTGTACCTTTGTGGTAAATACCCAGTAGTGCAATTGCTGGATCGAACGGTAGCTCTAATTTCAACTGTTTGAGGAACCTCCATACTGTTTTCCAGAGGGGTTGCACTAGCTTGCATTCCCACCAACAGTGTAGGAGGGTTCCCCTTTCTCCACATCCCCGCCAACATCTGTCGTTCCCTGACTTGTTAATTTCAGCCATTCTGACGGGTGTGAGGTGGTATCTCATGGAGGTTTTGATTTGGATTTCCCTGATGCCGAGCGATGTGGAGCACTTTTTCATGTGCCTGTTGGCCATTTGGATGTCTTCTTTGGAGACATGTCTGTTCATGTCTTCTGCCCATTTCTTGATTGGATTATTTCTTCTTTGGGTGTTGAGTTTGATCAGTTCTTTATAGATTTTGGATACTAGCCCTTTATCTGATAGGTCATTTGCAAATATTTTCTCCCATTCTGTCGGTTGTCTTTTGGTTTTGTGGACTGTTTCTTTTGCTGTGCAAAAGCTTTTTATCTTGATGAAATCCCAAGAGTTCATTTTTGCCCTGGCTTCCCGTGCCTTTGGCGATGTTTCTAGGAAGAAGTTGCTGCGGCTAAGGTCGAAAAGGTTGCTACCTGTGTTCTCCTTTAGGATTTTGATGGACTCCTGTCTCACGTTTCGGTCTTTCAACCGTTTGGAGTCTATTTTTGTGTGTGGTGTAAGGAAATGGTCCAGTTTCATTCTTCTGCATGTGGCTGTCCAATTTTCCCAACACCATTTGTTGAAGAGACTGTCTTTTTGCCATTGGACATTCTTTCCTGCTTTGTCAAAGATAAGTTGACCATAGAGTTGAGGGTCCATTTCTGGGCTCTCGATTCTGTTCCATTGATCGATGTGTCTGTTTTTGTGCCAGTACCATACTGTCTTGATGATGACAGCTTTGTCATAGAGCTGGAAGTCCGGAATTGTGATGCCGCCAGCTTTGCTTTTCTTTTTCAGGAGTCCTCTGGCTATTCTGGGTCTCTTCTGGTTCCATACAAATTTGAGGATTATTTGTTCCATTTCTTTGAGAAAAGTGGATGGTATTTTGATGGGGATTGCATTGAATGTGTAGATTGCTCTAGGTAGCATTGACATCTTCACAATGTTGATTCTCCCAATCCATGAGCACGGAACGTTGTTCCATTTCTTGGTGTCTTCTTCCATTTCTTTCATGAGTATTTTATAGTTTTCTGAGTACAGATCCTTTGCCTCTTTGGTTAGATTTCTTCCTAGGGATCTAATGGTTTTGGGTGCAATTGTAAATGGGATCGACTCCTTGATTTGTCTCTCTTCTGTCTTGTTGTTGGTGTAGAGGAATGCCACCGATTTCTGTGCACTGATTTTGTATCCTGCTACTTTACTGAATTCCTGTATGAGTTCTAGCAGTTTTGGGGTGGAGTCTTTTGGGTTTTCCACATACAGTATCTTATCATCTGCAAAGAGTGAGAGGTTTGACTTCCTCTTTGCCGTTTTGGATGCCTTTGATTTCTTTTTGTTGTCTGATTGCTGTGGCTAGGACTTCTAATACTACGTTGAATAGCACTGGTGAGAGTGGACATCCCTGCCGCGTTCCTGACTTTAGGGGAAAAGCTCTCGGCCTTTCCCCATTGAGAATGATATTCGCTGTCGGTTTTTCATAGATGGCTTTTATGATATTGAGGTATGTACCCTCTATCCCTATACTGTGAAGAGTTTGGATCAAGAAAGGATGTTGTACTTTGTCAAATGCTTTTTCTGCATCTATTGAGAGGATCATATGATTCTTGCTCTTTCTTTTGTTAATGTATTGTATCACGTTGATTGATTTGCGGATGTTGAACCAGCCTTGCAGCCCAGGAATAAATCCCACTTGGTCCTGGTGAATAATCCTTTTAATGTACTGTTGGAACCCATTGGCTAGTTTTTTGTGTGTGTGTGTGTGAGAATTTTTGCTTCCATGTTCATCAAGGATATTGGTCTGTAATTCTCTTTTTTGATGGGGTCTTTGTCTGGTTTTGGGATCAAGGTAATGCTGGCCCCATAAAATGAGTTTGGAAGTTTCCCTTCCATTTCTATTTTTTGGAACAGTTTCAGGAGAATAGGTATTAATTCTTCTTGAAATGGCTGATAGAATTCCCCTGGGAAGCCATCTGGCCCTGGGCTTTTGTTTCTTGGGAGATTTTTGATGACTGTTTCAATTTCCTTAGTGGTTATAGGTCTGTTCAGGTTTTCTACTTCTTCCTGGTTCAATTTTGGTCGTTGATACATCTCTAGGAATGCACCCATTTCTTCCAGGTTATCTAATTTGCTGGCATAGAGTTGCTCATAATATGTTCTTATCATTGTTTGTATTTCTTTGGTGTTGGTTGTGATCTCTCCTCTTTCCTTCATGATTTTGTTGATTTGGGTCATTTCTCTTTTCTTCTTGATAAGTCTGGCCGGGGGTTTATCAATCTTGTTCATTCTTTCCAAGAACCAGCTCCTAGTTTCGTGGATCTGTTCTACGGTTCTTTTGGTTTCTAGTTCATTGATTTCTGCTCTGATCTTTATGATTTCTCTTCTCCTGCTGGGTTTAGGCTTTATTTGCTGTTCTTTCTCCAGCTCCTTTAGGTGTAGGGTTAGGTTGTGTATTTGAGACCTTTCTTGTTTCTTGAGAAAGGCTTGTATTGCTATATACGTTCCTCTCAGGACTGCCTTTGTTGTATCCCAAAGATTGTGAACCGTTGTGTTTTCATTTTCATTGGTGTCCATGAAATTTTTTAATTCTTCTTTAATTTCCTGGTTGACCCATTCATTCTTTAGTAGGATGCTCTTTAGCCTCCATGTATTTGAGTTCTTTCCGACTTTCCTCTTGTGGTTGAGTTCTAGTTTCAAAGCATTGTGGTCTGAAAATATGCAGGGGATGATCCCAATCTTTTGGTACCGATTGAGACCTGATTTGTGACCTGGGATGTGATCAGTTCTGGAGAATGTTCCATGGGCACTAGAGAAGAATGTGTACTCCTTTGCTTGGGGATGGAATGTTCTGAATATGTCTGTGAAGTCCATTTGGTCCAGTGTGTCATTTAAAGTCTTTATTTCCTTGTTGATCTTTTGCTTAGATGATCTGTCCATTTCAGTCAGGGGGGTGTTAAAGTCCCCCACTATTATTGTATTGTTGTCAATGTGTTTCTTTGCTTTTGTTATTAATTGCCTTATATAATTGCCTGCTCCCATGTTCGGGGCATAGATCTTAACAATTGTTAGATCTTCTTGTTGGATAGACCCTTTAAGTAGGATATAGTGTCCTTCCTCATCTCTTATTACAGTCTTTGTTTTAAAATCTAGTTTGTCTGATATAAGGATTGCCACCCCAGCTTTCTTTTGGTGTCCATTAGCATGGTAAATTGTTTTCCACCCCCTCACTTTCAATGTGGGGGTGTCTTTGGGTCTAAAATGAGTCTCTTGCAGACAGCATATTGATGGGTCTTGTTTTTTTTTTTTAATTTTTTATTGTTATGTTAATCACCATATATTACATCATTAGTTTTTGGTGCAGTGTTCCATGATTCATTGTTTGTTCATAACACCCAGTGCTCCATGCAGAACGTGCCCTCCTCAATACCCACCACCAGGCTCACCCCTCCTCCTACCCCCTCCCCTCTAGAACCCTCAGTTTGTTTCTCAGAGTCCATCATCTCTCATGGTTCGTCTCCCCCTCTGACATACTCCCCTTTTCTTCCTCTCCTGTTATCTTTTTCTTTTCCTTTTTTCTTAAAATATGTTGCGTTATTTGTTTCAGAAGTACAGAACTGTGATTCAACAGTCTGGCACAATTCACAGCGCTCACCGTAGCACATACCCTCCCCAACGTCTATCACCCAGCCACCCCATCCCTCCCACCCCCAACCACTCCAGTAACACTCAGTTTCTTTCCCGAGATTAAGAATTCCTCATATCAGTGAGGTCATATGATACATGTCTTTCTCTGATTGACTTATTTCACTCAGCATAACACCCTCCAGTTCCATCCACGTCGTTGCAAATGGCAAGATCTCATTCCTTTTGATGGCTGCATAATATTCCATTGTGTATATACACCACATCTTCTTTATCCATTCATCTGTCGATGGGCATCTTGGCTCTTTCCACCGTTTGGCTATGGTGGACATTGCTGCTATAAACATTGGGGTACACGTACCCCTTCGGGTCCCTACATTTGTACCTTTGTGGTAAATACCCAGTAGTGCAATTGCTGGATCGAACGGTAGCTCTAATTTCAACTGTTTGAGGAACCTCCATACTGTTTTCCAGAGGGGTTGCACTAGCTTGCATTCCCACCAACAGTGTAGGAGGGTTCCCCTTTCTCCACATCCCCGCCAACATCTGTCGTTCCCTGACTTGTTAATTTCAGCCATTCTGACGGGTGTGAGGTGGTATCTCATGGAGGTTTTGATTTGGATTTCCCTGATGCCGAGCGATGTGGAGCACTTTTTCATGTGCCTGTTGGCCATTTGGATGTCTTCTTTGGAGACATGTCTGTTCATGTCTTCTGCCCATTTCTTGATTGGATTATTTCTTCTTTGGGTGTTGAGTTTGATCAGTTCTTTATAGATTTTGGATACTAGCCCTTTATCTGATAGGTCATTTGCAAATATTTTCTCCCATTCTGTCGGTTGTCTTTTGGTTTTGTGGACTGTTTCTTTTGCTGTGCAAAAGCTTTTTATCTTGATGAAATCCCAAGAGTTCATTTTTGCCCTGGCTTCCCGTGCCTTTGGCGATGTTTCTAGGAAGAAGTTGCTGCGGCTAAGGTCGAAAAGGTTGCTACCTGTGTTCTCCTTTAGGATTTTGATGGACTCCTGTCTCACGTTTCGGTCTTTCAACCGTTTGGAGTCTATTTTTGTGTGTGGTGTAAGGAAATGGTCCAGTTTCATTCTTCTGCATGTGGCTGTCCAATTTTCCCAACACCATTTGTTGAAGAGACTGTCTTTTTGCCATTGGACATTCTTTCCTGCTTTGTCAAAGATAAGTTGACCATAGAGTTGAGGGTCCATTTCTGGGCTCTCGATTCTGTTCCATTGATCGATGTGTCTGTTTTTGTGCCAGTACCATACTGTCTTGATGATGACAGCTTTGTCATAGAGCTGGAAGTCCGGAATTGTGATGCCGCCAGCTTTGCTTTTCTTTTTCAGGAGTCCTCTGGCTATTCTGGGTCTCTTCTGGTTCCATACAAATTTGAGGATTATTTGTTCCATTTCTTTGAGAAAAGTGGATGGTATTTTGATGGGGATTGCATTGAATGTGTAGATTGCTCTAGGTAGCATTGACATCTTCACAATGTTGATTCTCCCAATCCATGAGCACGGAACGTTGTTCCATTTCTTGGTGTCTTCTTCCATTTCTTTCATGAGTATTTTATAGTTTTCTGAGTACAGATCCTTTGCCTCTTTGGTTAGATTTCTTCCTAGGGATCTAATGGTTTTGGGTGCAATTGTAAATGGGATCGACTCCTTGATTTGTCTCTCTTCTGTCTTGTTGTTGGTGTAGAGGAATGCCACCGATTTCTGTGCACTGATTTTGTATCCTGCTACTTTACTGAATTCCTGTATGAGTTCTAGCAGTTTTGGGGTGGAGTCTTTTGGGTTTTCCACATACAGTATCTTATCATCTGCAAAGAGTGAGAGGTTTGACTTCCTCTTTGCCGTTTTGGATGCCTTTGATTTCTTTTTGTTGTCTGATTGCTGTGGCTAGGACTTCTAATACTACGTTGAATAGCACTGGTGAGAGTGGACATCCCTGCCGCGTTCCTGACTTTAGGGGAAAAGCTCTCGGCCTTTCCCCATTGAGAATGATATTCGCTGTCGGTTTTTCATAGATGGCTTTTATGATATTGAGGTATGTACCCTCTATCCCTATACTGTGAAGAGTTTGGATCAAGAAAGGATGTTGTACTTTGTCAAATGCTTTTTCTGCATCTATTGAGAGGATCATATGATTCTTGCTCTTTCTTTTGTTAATGTATTGTATCACGTTGATTGATTTGCGGATGTTGAACCAGCCTTGCAGCCCAGGAATAAATCCCACTTGGTCCTGGTGAATAATCCTTTTAATGTACTGTTGGAACCCATTGGCTAGTTTTTTGTGTGTGTGTGTGTGAGAATTTTTGCTTCCATGTTCATCAAGGATATTGGTCTGTAATTCTCTTTTTTGATGGGGTCTTTGTCTGGTTTTGGGATCAAGGTAATGCTGGCCCCATAAAATGAGTTTGGAAGTTTCCCTTCCATTTCTATTTTTTGGAACAGTTTCAGGAGAATAGGTAGTAATTCTTCTTGAAATGGCTGATAGAATTCCCCTGGGAAGCCATCTGGCCCTGGGCTTTTGTTTCTTGGGAGATTTTTGATGACTGTTTCAATTTCCTTAGTGGTTATAGGTCTGTTCAGGTTTTCTACTTCTTCCTGGTTCAATTTTGGTCGTTGATACATCTCTAGGAATGCACCCATTTCTTCCAGGTTATCTAATTTGCTGGCATAGAGTTGCTCATAATATGTTCTTATCATTGTTTGTATTTCTTTGGTGTTGGTTGTGATCTCTCCTCTTTCCTTCATGATTTTGTTGATTTGGGTCATTTCTCTTTTCTTCTTGATAAGTCTGGCCAGGGGTTTATCAATCTTGTTCATTCTTTCAAAGAACCAGCTCCTAGTTTCGTGGATCTGTTCTACGGTTCTTTTGGTTTCTAGTTCATTGATTTCTGCTCTGATCTTTATGATTTCTCTTCTCCTGCTGGGTTTAGGCTTTATTTGCTGTTCTTTCTCCAGCTCCTTTAGGTGTAGGGTTAGGTTGTGTATTTGAGACCTTTCTTGTTTCTTGAGAAAGGCTTGTATTGCTATATACTTTCCTCTCAGGACTGCCTTTGTTGTATCCCAAAGATTGTGAACCGTTGTGTTTTCATTTTCATTGGTGTCCATGAAATTTTTTAATTCTTCTTTAATTTCCTGGTTGACCCATTCATTCTTTAGTAGGATGCTCTTTAGCCTCCATGTATTTGAGTTCTTTCCGACTTTCCTCTTGTGGTTGAGTTCTAGTTTCAAAGCATTGTGGTCTGAAAATATGCAGGGGATGATCCCAATCTTTTGGTACCGATTGAGACCTGATTTGTGACCTGGGATGTGATCAGTTCTGGAGAATGTTCCATGGGCACTAGAGAAGAATGTGTACTCCTTTGCTTGGGGATGGAATGTTCTGAATATGTCTGTGAAGTCCATTTGGTCCAGTGTGTCATTTAAAGTCTTTATTTCCTTGTGGATCTTTTGCTTAGATGATCTGTCCATTTCAGTCAGGGGGGTGTTAAAGTCCCCCACTATTATTGTATTGTTGTCAATGTGTTTCTTTGCTTTTGTTATTAATTGCCTTATATAATTGCCTGCTCCCATGTTCGGGGCATAGATCTTAACAATTGTTAGATCTTCTTGTTGGATAGACCCTTTAAGTAGGATATAGTGTCCTTCCTCATCTCTTATTACAGTCTTTGTTTTAAAATCTAGTTTGTCTGATATAAGGATTGCCACCCCAGCTTTCTTTTGGTGTCCATTAGCATGGTAAATGGTTTTCCACCCCCTCACTTTCAATGTGGGGGTGTCTTTGGGTCTAAAATGAGTCTCTTGCAGACAGCATATTGATGGGTCTTGTTTTTTTTTTTTAATTTTTTATTGTTATGTTAATCACCATATATTACATCATTAGTTTTTGGTGCAGTGTTCCATGATTCATTGTTTGTTCATAACACCCAGTGCTCCATGCAGAACGTGCCCTCCTCAATACCCACCACCAGGCTCACCCCTCCTCCTACCCCCTCCCCTCTAGAACCCTCAGTTTGTTTCTCAGAGTCCATCATCTCTCATGGTTCGTCTCCCCCTCTGACATACTCCCCTTTTCTTCCTCTCCTGTTATCTTTTTCTTTTCCTTTTTTCTTAAAATATGTTGCGTTATTTGTTTCAGAAGTACAGAACTGTGATTCAACAGTCTGGCACAATTCACAGCGCTCACCGTAGCACATACCCTCCCCAACGTCTATCACCCAGCCACCCCATCCCTCCCACCCCCAACCACTCCAGTAACACTCAGTTTCTTTCCCGAGATTAAGAATTCCTCATATCAGTGAGGTCATATGATACATGTCTTTCTCTGATTGACTTATTTCACTCAGCATAACACCCTCCAGTTCCATCCACGTCGTTGCAAATGGCAAGATCTCATTCCTTTTGATGGCTGCATAATATTCCATTGTGTATATACACCACATCTTCTTTATCCATTCATCTGTCGATGGGCATCTTGGCTCTTTCCACCGTTTGGCTATGGTGGACATTGCTGCTATAAACATTGGGGTACACGTACCCCTTCGGGTCCCTACATTTGTACCTTTGTGGTAAATACCCAGTAGTGCAATTGCTGGATCGAACGGTAGCTCTAATTTCAACTGTTTGAGGAACCTCCATACTGTTTTCCAGAGGGGTTGCACTAGCTTGCATTCCCACCAACAGTGTAGGAGGGTTCCCCTTTCTCCACATCCCCGCCAACATCTGTCGTTCCCTGACTTGTTAATTTCAGCCATTCTGACGGGTGTGAGGTGGTATCTCATGGAGGTTTTGATTTGGATTTCCCTGATGCCGAGCGATGTGGAGCACTTTTTCATGTGCCTGTTGGCCATTTGGATGTCTTCTTTGGAGACATGTCTGTTCATGTCTTCTGCCCATTTCTTGATTGGACTATTTCTTCTTTGGGTGTTGAGTTTGATCAGTTCTTTATAGATTTTGGATACTAGCCCTTTATCTGATAGGTCATTTGCAAATATTTTCTCCCATTCTGTCGGTTGTCTTTTGGTTTTGTGGACTGTTTCTTTTGCTGTGCAAAAGCTTTTTATCTTGATGAAATCCCAAGAGTTCATTTTTGCCCTGGCTTCCCGTGCCTTTGGCGATGTTTCTAGGAAGAAGTTGCTGCGGCTAAGGTCGAAAAGGTTGCTACCTGTGTTCTCCTTTAGGATTTTGATGGACTCCTGTCTCACGTTTCGGTCTTTCAACCGTTTGGAGTCTATTTTTGTGTGTGGTGTAAGGAAATGGTCCAGTTTCATTCTTCTGCATGTGGCTGTCCAATTTTCCCAACACCATTTGTTGAAGAGACTGTCTTTTTGCCATTGGACATTCTTTCCTGCTTTGTCAAAGATAAGTTGACCATAGAGTTGAGGGTCCATTTCTGGGCTCTCGATTCTGTTCCATTGATCGATGTGTCTGTTTTTGTGCCAGTACCATACTGTCTTGATGATGACAGCTTTGTCATAGAGCTGGAAGTCCGGAATTGTGATGCCGCCAGCTTTGCTTTTCTTTTTCAGGAGTCCTCTGGCTATTCTGGGTCTCTTCTGGTTCCATACAAATTTGAGGATTATTTGTTCCATTTCTTTGAGAAAAGTGGATGGTATTTTGATGGGGATTGCATTGAATGTGTAGATTGCTCTAGGTAGCATTGACATGTTCACAATGTTGATTCTCCCAATCCATGAGCACGGAACGTTGTTCCATTTCTTGGTGTCTTCTTCCATTTCTTTCATGAGTATTTTATAGTTTTCTGAGTACAGATCCTTTGCCTCTTTGGTTAGATTTCTTCCTAGGGATCTAATGGTTTTGGGTGCAATTGTAAATGGGATCGACTCCTTGATTTGTCTCTCTTCTGTCTTGTTGTTGGTGTAGAGGAATGCCACCGATTTCTGTGCACTGATTTTGTATCCTGCTACTTTACTGAATTCCTGTATGAGTTCTAGCAGTTTTGGGGTGGAGTCTTTTGGGTTTTCCACATACAGTATCTTATCATCTGCAAAGAGTGAGAGGTTTGACTTCCTCTTTGCCGTTTTGGATGCCTTTGATTTCTTTTTGTTGTCTGATTGCTGTGGCTAGGACTTCTAATACTACGTTGAATAGCACTGGTGAGAGTGGACATCCCTGCCGCGTTCCTGACTTTAGGGGAAAAGCTCTCGGCCTTTCCCCATTGAGAATGATATTCGCTGTCGGTTTTTCATAGATGGCTTTTATGATATTGAGGTATGTACCCTCTATCCCTATACTGTGAAGAGTTTGGATCAAGAAAGGATGTTGTACTTTGTCAAATGCTTTTTCTGCATCTATTGAGAGGATCATATGATTCTTGCTCTTTCTTTTGTTAATGTATTGTATCACGTTGATTGATTTGCGGATGTTGAACCAGCCTTGCAGCCCAGGAATAAATCCCACTTGGTCCTGGTGAATAATCCTTTTAATGTACTGTTGGAACCCATTGGCTAGTTTTTTGTGTGTGTGTGTGTGAGAATTTTTGCTTCCATGTTCATCAAGGATATTGGTCTGTAATTCTCTTTTTTGATGGGGTCTTTGTCTGGTTTTGGGATCAAGGTAATGCTGGCCCCATAAAATGAGTTTGGAAGTTTCCCTTCCATTTCTATTTTTTGGAACAGTTTCAGGAGAATAGGTATTAATTCTTCTTGAAATGGCTGATAGAATTCCCCTGGGAAGCCATCTGGCCCTGGGCTTTTGTTTCTTGGGAGATTTTTGATGACTGTTTCAATTTCCTTAGTGGTTATAGGTCTGTTCAGGTTTTCTACTTCTTCCTGGTTCAATTTTGGTCGTTGATACATCTCTAGGAATGCACCCATTTCTTCCAGGTTATCTAATTTGCTGGCATAGAGTTGCTCATAATATGTTCTTATCATTGTTTGTATTTCTTTGGTGTTGGTTGTGATCTCTCCTCTTTCCTTCATGATTTTGTTGATTTGGGTCATTTCTCTTTTCTTCTTGATAAGTCTGGCCAGGGGTTTATCAATCTTGTTCATTCTTTCCAAGAACCAGCTCCTAGTTTCGTGGATCTGTTCTACGGTTCTTTTCGTTTCTAGTTCATTGATTTCTGCTCTGATCTTTATGATTTCTCTTCTCCTGCTGGGTTTAGGCTTTATTTGCTGTTCTTTCTCCAGCTCCTTTAGGTGTAGGGTTAGGTTGTGTATTTGAGACCTTTCTTGTTTCTTGAGAAAGGCTTGTATTGCTATATACTTTCCTCTCAGGACTGCCTTTGTTGTATCCCAAAGATTGTGAACCGTTGTGTTTTCATTTTCATTGGTTTCCATGAAATTTTTTAATTCTTCTTTAATTTCCTGGTTGACCCATTCATTCTTTAGTAGGATGCTCTTTAGCCTCCATGTATTTGAGTTCTTTCCGACTTTCCTCTTGTGGTTGAGTTCTAGTTTCAAAGCATTGTGGTCTGAAAATATGCAGGGGATGATCCCAATCTTTTGGTACCGATTGAGACCTGATTTGTGACCTGGGATGTGATCAGTTCTGGAGAATGTTCCATGGGCACTAGAGAAGAATGTGTACTCCTTTGCTTGGGGATGGAATGTTCTGAATATGTCTGTGAAGTCCATTTGGTCCAGTGTGTCATTTAAAGTCTTTATTTCCTTGTTGATCTTTTGCTTAGATGATCTGTCCATTTCAGTCAGGGGGGTGTTAAAGTCCCCCACTATTATTGTATTGTTGTCAATGTGTTTCTTTGCTTTTGTTATTAATTGCCTTATATAATTGCCTGCTCCCATGTTCGGGGCATAGATCTTAACAATTGTTAGATCTTCTTGTTGGATAGACCCTTTAAGTAGGATATAGTGTCCTTCCTCATCTCTTATTACAGTCTTTGTTTTAAAATCTAGTTTGTCTGATATAAGGATTGCCACCCCAGCTTTCTTTTGGTGTCCATTAGCATGGTAAATGGTTTTCCACCCCCTCACTTTCAATGTGGGGGTGTCTTTGGGTCTAAAATGAGTCTCTTGCAGACAGCATATTGATGGGTCTTGTTTTTTTTTTTTTAATTTTTTATTGTTATGTTAATCACCATATATTACATCATTAGTTTTTGGTGCAGTGTTCCATGATTCATTGTTTGTTCATAACACCCAGTGCTCCATGCAGAACGTGCCCTCCTCAATACCCATCACCAGGCTCACCCCTCCTCCTACCCCCTCCCCTCTAGAACCCTCAGTTTGTTTCTCAGAGTCCATCATCTCTCATGGTTCTTCTCCCCCTCTGACATACTCCCCTTTTCTTCCTCTCCTGTTATCTTTTTCTTTTCCTTTTTTCTTAAAATATGTTGCGTTATTTGTTTCAGAAGTACAGAACTGTGATTCAACAGTCTGGCACAATTCACAGCGCTCACCGTAGCACATACCCTCCCCAACGTCTATCACCCAGCCACCCCATCCCTCCCACCCCCAACCACTCCAGTAACACTCAGTTTCTTTCCCGAGATTAAGAATTCCTCATATCAGTGAGGTCATATGATACATGTCTTTCTCTGATTGACTTATTTCACTCAGCATAACACCCTCCAGTTCCATCCACGTCGTTGCAAATGGCAAGATCTCATTCCTTTTGATGGCTGCATAATATTCCATTGTGTATATACACCACATCTTCTTTATCCATTCATCTGTCGATGGGCATCTTGGCTCTTTCCACCGTTTGGCTATGGTGGACATTGCTGCTATAAACATTGGGGTACACGTACCCCTTCGGGTCCCTACATTTGTACCTTTGTGGTAAATACCCAGTAGTGCAATTGCTGGATCGAACGGTAGCTCTAATTTCAACTGTTTGAGGAACCTCCATACTGTTTTCCAGAGGGGTTGCACTAGCTTGCATTCCCACCAACAGTGTAGGAGGGTTCCCCTTTCTCCACATCCCCGCCAACATCTGTCGTTCCCTGACTTGTTAATTTCAGCCATTCTGACGGGTGTGAGGTGGTATCTCATGGAGGTTTTGATTTGGATTTCCCTGATGCCGAGCGATGTGGAGCACTTTTTCATGTGCCTGTTGGCCATTTGGATGTCTTCTTTGGAGACATGTCTGTTCATGTCTTCTGCCCATTTCTTGATTGGACTATTTCTTCTTTGGGTGTTGAGTTTGATCAGTTCTTTATAGATTTTGGATACTAGCCCTTTATCTGATAGGTCATTTGCAAATATTTTCTCCCATTCTGTCGGTTGTCTTTTGGTTTTGTGGACTGTTTCTTTTGCTGTGCAAAAGCTTTTTATCTTGATGAAATCCCAAGAGTTCATTTTTGCCCTGGCTTCCCGTGCCTTTGGCGATGTTTCTAGGAAGAAGTTGCTGCGGCTAAGGTCGAAAAGGTTGCTACCTGTGTTCTCCTTTAGGATTTTGATGGACTCCTGTCTCACGTTTCGGTCTTTCAACCGTTTGGAGTCTATTTTTGTGTGTGGTGTAAGGAAATGGTCCAGTTTCATTCTTCTGCATGTGGCTGTCCAATTTTCCCAACACCATTTGTTGAAGAGACTGTCTTTTTGCCATTGGACATTCTTTCCTGCTTTGTCAAAGATAAGTTGACCATAGAGTTGAGGGTCCATTTCTGGGCTCTCGATTCTGTTCCATTGATCGATGTGTCTGTTTTTGTGCCAGTACCATACTGTCTTGATGATGACAGCTTTGTCATAGAGCTGGAAGTCCGGAATTGTGATGCCGCCAGCTTTGCTTTTCTTTTTCAGGAGTCCTCTGGCTATTCTGGGTCTCTTCTGGTTCCATACAAATTTGAGGATTATTTGTTCCATTTCTTTGAGAAAAGTGGATGGTATTTTGATGGGGATTGCATTGAATGTGTAGATTGCTCTAGGTAGCATTGACATCTTCACAATGTTGATTCTCCCAATCCATGAGCACGGAACGTTGTTCCATTTCTTGGTGTCTTCTTCCATTTCTTTCATGAGTATTTTATAGTTTTCTGAGTACAGATCCTTTGCCTCTTTGGTTAGATTTCTTCCTAGGGATCTAATGGTTTTGGGTGCAATTGTAAATGGGATCGACTCCTTGATTTGTCTCTCTTCTGTCTTGTTGTTGGTGTAGAGGAATGCCACCGATTTCTGTGCACTGATTTTGTATCCTGCTACTTTACTGAATTCCTGTATGAGTTCTAGCAGTTTTGGGGTGGAGTCTTTTGGGTTTTCCACATACAGTATCTTATCATCTGCAAAGAGTGAGAGGTTTGACTTCCTCTTTGCCGTTTTGGATGCCTTTGATTTCTTTTTGTTGTCTGATTGCTGTGGCTAGGACTTCTAATACTACGTTGAATAGCACTGGTGAGAGTGGACATCCCTGCCGCGTTCCTGACTTTAGGGGAAAAGCTCTCGGCCTTTCCCCATTGAGAATGATATTCGCTGTCGGTTTTTCATAGATGGCTTTTATGATATTGAGGTATGTACCCTGTATCCCTATACTGTGAAGAGTTTGGATCAAGAAAGGATGTTGTACTTTGTCAAATGCTTTTTCTGCATCTATTGAGAGGATCATATGATTCTTGCTCTTTCTTTTGTTAATGTATTGTATCACGTTGATTGATTTGCGGATGTTGAACCAGCCTTGCAGCCCAGGAATAAATCCCACTTGGTCCTGGTGAATAATCCTTTTAATGTACTGTTGGAACCCATTGGCTAGTTTTTTTTGTGTGTGTGTGTGAGAATTTTTCTTCCATGTTCATCAAGGATATTGGTCTGTAATTCTCTTTTTTGATGGGGTCTTTGTCTGGTTTTGGGATCAAGGTAATGCTGGCCCCATAAAATGAGTTTGGAAGTTTCCCTTCCATTTCTATTTTTTGGAACAGTTTCAGGAGAATAGGTATTAATTCTTCTTGAAATGGCTGATAGAATTCCCCTGGGAAGCCATCTGGCCCTGGGCTTTTGTTTCTTGGGAGATTTTTGATGACTGTTTCAATTTCCTTAGTGGTTATAGGTCTGTTCAGGTTTTCTACTTCTTCCTGGTTCAATTTTGGTCGTTGATACATCTCTAGGAATGCACCCATTTCTTCCAGGTTATCTGATTTGCTGGCATAGAGTTGCTCATAATATGTTCTTATCATTGTTTGTATTTCTTTGGTGTTGGTTGTGATCTCTCCTCTTTCCTTCATGATTTTGTTGATTTGGGTCATTTCTCTTTTCTTCTTGATAAGTCTGGCCAGGGGTTTATCAGTCTTGTTCATTCTTTCCAAGAACCAGCTCCTAGTTTCGTGGATCTGTTCTACGGTTCTTTTGGTTTCTAGTTCATTGATTTCTGCTCTGATCTTTATGATTTCTCTTCTCCTGCTGGGTTTAGGCTTTATTTGCTGTTCTTTCTCCAGCTCCTTTAGGTGTAGGGTTAGGTTGTGTATTTGAGACCTTTCTTGTTTCTTGAGAAAGGCTTGTATTGCTATATACTTTCCTCTCAGGACTGCCTTTGTTGTATCCCAAAGATTGTGAACCGTTGTGTTTTCATTTTCATTGGTTTCCATGAAATTTTTTAATTCTTCTTTAATTTCCTGGTTGAGCCATTCATTCTTTAGTAGGATGCTCTTTAGCCTCCATGTATTTGAGTTCTTTCCGACTTTCCTCTTGTGGTTGAGTTCTAGTTTCAAAGCATTGTGGTCTGAAAATATGCAGGGGATGATCCCAATCTTTTGGTACCGATTGAGACCTGATTTGTGACCTGGGATGTGATCAGTTCTGGAGAATGTTCCATGGGCACTAGAGAAGAATGTGTACTCCTTTGCTTGGGGATGGAATGTTCTGAATATGTCTGTGAAGTCCATTTGGTCCAGTGTGTCATTTAAAGTCTTTATTTCCTTGTTGATCTTTTGCTTAGATGATCTGTCCATTTCAGTCAGGGGGGTGTTAAAGTCCCCCACTATTATTGTATTGTTGTCAATGTGTTTCTTTGCTTTTGTTATTAATTGCCTTATATAATTGCCTGCTCCCATGTTCGGGGCATAGATCTTAACAATTGTTAGATCTTCTTGTTGGATAGACCCTTTAAGTAGGATATAGTGTCCTTCCTCATCTCTTATTACAGTCTTTGTTTTAAAATCTAGTTTGTCTGATATAAGGATTGCCACCCCAGCTTTCTTTTGGTGTCCATTAGCATGGTAAATGGTTTTCCACCCCCTCACTTTCAATGTGGCGGTGTCTTTGGGTCTAAAATGAGTCTCTTGCAGACAGCATATTGATGGGTCTTGTTTTTTTTTTTAATTTTTTATTGTTATGTTAATCACCATATATTACATCATTAGTTTTTGGTGCAGTGTTCCATGATTCATTGTTTGTTCATAACACCCAGTGCTCCATGCAGAACGTGCCCTCCTCAATACCCATCACCAGGCTCACCCCTCCTCCTACCCCCTCCCCTCTAGAACCCTCAGTTTGTTTCTCAGAGTCCATCATCTCTCATGGTTCGTCTCCCCCTCTGACATACTCCCCTTTTCTTCCTCTCCTGTTATCTTTTTCTTTTTCTTTTTTCTTAAAATATGTTGCGTTATTTGTTTCAGAAGTACAGAACTGTGATTCAACAGTCTGGCACAATTCACAGCGCTCACCGTAGCACATACCCTCCCCAACGTCTATCACCCAGCCACCCCATCCCTCCCACCCCCAACCACTCCAGTAACACTCAGTTTCTTTCCCGAGATTAAGAATTCCTCATATCAGTGAGGTCATATGATACATGTCTTTCTCTGATTGACTTATTTCACTCAGCATAACACCCTCCAGTTCCATCCACGTCGTTGCAAATGGCAAGATCTCATTCCTTTTGATGGCTGCATAATATTCCATTGTGTATATACACCACATCTTCTTTATCCATTCATCTGTCGATGGGCATCTTGGCTCTTTCCACCGTTTGGCTATGGTGGACATTGCTGCTATAAACATTGGGGTACACGTACCCCTTCGGGTCCCTACATTTGTACCTTTGTGGTAAATACCCAGTAGTGCAATTGCTGGATCGAACGGTAGCTCTAATTTCAACTGTTTGAGGAACCTCCATACTGTTTTCCAGAGGGGTTGCACTAGCTTGCATTCCCACCAACAGTGTAGGAGGGTTCCCCTTTCTCCACATCCCCGCCAACATCTGTCGTTCCCTGACTTGTTAATTTCAGCCATTCTGACGGGTGTGAGGTGGTATCTCATGGAGGTTTTGATTTGGATTTCCCTGATGCCGAGCGATGTGGAGCACTTTTTCATGTGCCTGTTGGCCATTTGGATGTCTTCTTTGGAGACATGTCTGTTCATGTCTTCTGCCCATTTCTTGATTGGACTATTTCTTCTTTGGGTGTTGAGTTTGATCAGTTCTTTATAGATTTTGGATACTAGCCCTTTATCTGATAGGTCATTTGCAAATATTTTCTCCCATTCTGTCGGTTGTCTTTTGGTTTTGTGGACTGTTTCTTTTGCTGTGCAAAAGCTTTTTATCTTGATGAAATCCCAAGAGTTCATTTTTGCCCTGGCTTCCCGTGCCTTTGGCGATGTTTCTAGGAAGAAGTTGCTGCGGCTAAGGTCGAAAAGGTTGCTACCTGTGTTCTCCTTTAGGATTTTGATGGACTCCTGTCTCACGTTTCGGTCTTTCAACCGTTTGGAGTCTATTTTTGTGTGTGGTGTAAGGAAATGGTCCAGTTTCATTCTTCTGCATGTGGCTGTCCAATTTTCCCAACACCATTTGTTGAAGAGACTGTCTTTTTGCCATTGGACATTCTTTCCTGCTTTGTCAAAGATAAGTTGACCATAGAGTTGAGGGTCCATTTCTGGGCTCTCGATTCTGTTCCATTGATCGATGTGTCTGTTTTTGTGCCAGTACCATACTGTCTTGATGATGACAGCTTTGTCATAGAGCTGGAAGTCCGGAATTGTGATGCCGCCAGCTTTGCTTTTCTTTTTCAGGAGTCCTCTGGCTATTCTGGGTCTCTTCTGGTTCCATACAAATTTGAGGATTATTTGTTCCATTTCTTTGAGAAAAGTGGATGGTATTTTGATGGGGATTGCATTGAATGTGTAGATTGCTCTAGGTAGCATTGACATCTTCACAATGTTGATTCTCCCAATCCATGAGCACGGAACGTTGTTCCATTTCTTGGTGTCTTCTTCCATTTCTTTCATGAGTATTTTATAGTTTTCTGAGTACAGATCCTTTGCCTCTTTGGTTAGATTTCTTCCTAGGGATCTAATGGTTTTGGGTGCAATTGTAAATGGGATCGACTCCTTGATTTGTCTCTCTTCTGTCTTGTTGTTGGTGTAGAGGAATGCCACCGATTTCTGTGCACTGATTTTGTATCCTGCTACTTTACTGAATTCCTGTATGAGTTCTAGCAGTTTTGGGGTGGAGTCTTTTGGGTTTTCCACATACAGTATCTTATCATCTGCAAAGAGTGAGAGGTTTGACTTCCTCTTTGCCGTTTTGGATGCCTTTGATTTCTTTTTGTTGTCTGATTGCTGTGGCTAGGACTTCTAATACTACGTTGAATAGCACTGGTGAGAGTGGACATCCCTGCCGCGTTCCTGACTTTAGGGGAAAAGCTCTCGGCCTTTCCCCATTGAGAATGATATTCGCTGTCGGTTTTTCATAGATGGCTTTTATGATATTGAGCTATGTACCCTCTATCCCTATACTGTGAAGAGTTTGGATCAAGAAAGGATGTTGTACTTTGTCAAATGCTTTTTCTGCATCTATTGAGAGGATCATATGATTCTTGCTCTTTCTTTTGTTAATGTATTGTATCACGTTGATTGATTTGCGGATGTTGAACCAGCCTTGCAGCCCAGGAATAAATCCCACTTGGTCCTGGTGAATAATCCTTTTAATGTACTGTTGGAACCCATTGGCTAGTTTTTTTTGTGTGTGTGTGTGAGAATTTTTGCTTCCATGTTCATCAAGGATATTGGTCTGTAATTCTCTTTTTTGATGGGGTCTTTGTCTGGTTTTGGGATCAAGGTAATGCTGGCCCCATAAAATGAGTTTGGAAGTTTCCCTTCCATTTCTATTTTTTGGAACAGTTTCAGGAGAATAGGTATTAATTCTTCTTGAAATGGCTGATAGAATTCCCCTGGGAAGCCATCTGGCCCTGGGCTTTTGTTTCTTGGGAGATTTTTGATGACTGTTTCAATTTCCTTAGTGGTTATAGGTCTGTTCAGGTTTTCTACTTCTTCCTGGTTCAATTTTGGTCGTTGATACATCTCTAGGAATGCACCCATTTCTTCCAGGTTATCTAATTTGCTGGCATAGAGTTGCTCATAATATGTTCTTATCATTGTTTGTATTTCTTTGGTGTTGGTTGTGATCTCTCCTCTTTCCTTCATGATTTTGTTGATTTGGGTCATTTCTCTTTTCTTCTTGATAAGTCTGGCCAGGGGTTTATCAATCTTGTTCATTCTTTCCAAGAACCAGCTCCTAGTTTCGTGGATCTGTTCTACGGTTCTTTTGGTTTCTAGTTCATTGATTTCTGCTCTGATCTTTATGATTTCTCTTCTCCTGCTGGGTTTAGGCTTTATTTGCTGTTCTTTCTCCAGCTCCTTTAGGTGTAGGGTTAGGTTTTGTATTTGAGACCTTTCTTGTTTCTTGAGAAAGGCTTGTATTGCTATATACTTTCCTCTCAGGACTGCCTTTGTTGTATCCCAAAGATTGTGAACCGTTGTGTTTTCATTTTCATTGGTTTCCATGAAATTTTTTAATTCTTCTTTAATTTCCTGGTTGAGCCATTCATTCTTTAGTAGGATGCTCTTTAGCCTCCATGTATTTGAGTTCTTTCCGACTTTCCTCTTGTGGTTGAGTTCTAGTTTCAAAGCATTGTGGTCTGAAAATATGCAGGGGATGATCCCAATCTTTTGGTACCGATTGAGACCTGATTTGTGACCTGGGATGTGATCAGTTCTGGAGAATGTTCCATGGGCACTAGAGAAGAATGTGTACTCCTTTGCTTGGGGATGGAATGTTCTGAATATGTCTGTGAAGTCCATTTGGTCCAGTGTGTCATTTAAAGTCTTTATTTCCTTGTTGATCTTTTGCTTAGATGATCTGTCCATTTCAGTCAGGGGGGTGTTAAAGTCCCCCACTATTATTGTATTGTTGTCAATGTGTTTCTTTGCTTTTGTTATTAATTGCCTTATATAATTGCCTGCTCCCATGTTCGGGGCATAGATCTTAACAATTGTTAGATCTTCTTGTTGGATAGACCCTTTAAGTAGGATATAGTGTCCTTCCTCATCTCTTATTACAGTCTTTGTTTTAAAATCTAGTTTGTCTGATATAAGGATTGCCACCCCAGCTTTCTTTTTGTGTCCATTAGCATGGTAAATGGTTTTCCACCCCCTCACTTTCAATGTGGGGGTGTCTTTGGGTCTAAAATGAGTCTCTTGCAGACAGCATATTGATGGGTCTTGTTTTTTTTTTTTAATTTTTTATTGTTATGTTAATCACCATATATTACATCATTAGTTTTTGGTGCAGTGTTCCATGATTCATTGTTTGTTCATAACACCCAGTGCTCCATGCAGAACGTGCCCTCCTCAATACCCATCACCAGGCTCACCCCTCCTCCTACCCCCTCCCCTCTAGAACCCTCAGTTTGTTTCTCAGAGTCCATCATCTCTCATGGTTCGTCTCCCCCTCTGACATACTCCCCTTTTCTTCCTCTCCTGTTATCTTTTTCTTTTTCTTTTTTCTTAAAATATGTTGCGTTATTTGTTTCAGAAGTACAGAACTGTGATTCAACAGTCTGGCACAATTCACAGCGCTCACCGTAGCACATACCGTCCCCAACGTCTATCACCCAGCCACCCCATCCCTCCCACCCCCAACCACTCCAGTAACACTCAGTTTCTTTCCCGAGATTAAGAATTCCTCATATCAGTGAGGTCATATGATACATGTCTTTCTCTGATTGACTTATTTCACTCAGCATAACACCCTCCAGTTCCATCCACGTCGTTGCAAATGGCAAGATCTCATTCCTTTTGATGGCTGCATAATATTCCATTGTGTATATACACCACATCTTCTTTATCCATTCATCTGTCGATGGGCATCTTGGCTCTTTCCACCGTTTGGCTATGGTGGACATTGCTGCTATAAACATTGGGGTACACGTACCCCTTCGGGTCCCTACATTTGTACCTTTGTGGTAAATACCCAGTAGTGCAATTGCTGGATCGAACGGTAGCTCTAATTTCAACTGTTTGAGGAACCTCCATACTGTTTTCCAGAGGGGTTGCACTAGCTTGCATTCCCACCAACAGTGTAGGAGGGTTCCCCTTTCTCCACATCCCCGCCAACATCTGTCGTTCCCTGACTTGTTAATTTCAGCCATTCTGACGGGTGTGAGGTGGTATCTCATGGAGGTTTTGATTTGGATTTCCCTGATGCCGAGCGATGTGGAGCACTTTTTCATGTGCCTGTTGGCCATTTGGATGTCTTCTTTGGAGACATGTCTGTTCATGTCTTCTGCCCATTTCTTGATTGGACTATTTCTTCTTTGGGTGTTGAGTTTGATCAGTTCTTTATAGATTTTGGATACTAGCCCTTTATCTGATAGGTCATTTGCAAATATTTTCTCCCATTCTGTCGGTTGTCTTTTGGTTTTGTGGACTGTTTCTTTTGCTGTGCAAAAGCTTTTTATCTTGATGAAATCCCAAGAGTTCATTTTTGCCCTGGCTTCCCGTGCCTTTGGCGATGTTTCTAGGAAGAAGTTGCTGCGGCTAAGGTCGAAAAGGTTGCTACCTGTGTTCTCCTTTAGGATTTTGATGGACTCCTGTCTCACGTTTCGGTCTTTCAACCGTTTGGAGTCTATTTTTGTGTGTGGTGTAAGGAAATGGTCCAGTTTCATTCTTCTGCATGTGGCTGTCCAATTTTCCCAACACCATTTGTTGAAGAGACTGTCTTTTTGCCATTGGACATTCTTTCCTGCTTTGTCAAAGATAAGTTGACCATAGAGTTGAGGGTCCATTTCTGGGCTCTCGATTCTGTTCCATTGATCGATGTGTCTGTTTTTGTGCCAGTACCATACTGTCTTGATGATGACAGCTTTGTCATAGAGCTGGAAGTCCGGAATTGTGATGCCGCCAGCTTTGCTTTTCTTTTTCAGGAGTCCTCTGGCTATTCTGGGTCTCTTCTGGTTCCATACAAATTTGAGGATTATTTGTTCCATTTCTTTGAGAAAAGTGGATGGTATTTTGATGGGGATTGCATTGAATGTGTAGATTGCTCTAGGTAGCATTGACATGTTCACAATGTTGATTCTCCCAATCCATGAGCACGGAACGTTGTTCCATTTCTTGGTGTCTTCTTCCATTTCTTTCATGAGTATTTTATAGTTTTCTGAGTACAGATCCTTTGCCTCTTTGGTTAGATTTCTTCCTAGGGATCTAATGGTTTTGGGTGCAATTGTAAATGGGATCGACTCCTTGATTTGTCTCTCTTCTGTCTTGTTGTTGGTGTAGAGGAATGCCACCGATTTCTGTGCACTGATTTTGTATCCTGCTACTTTACTGAATTCCTGTATGAGTTCTAGCAGTTTTGGGGTGGAGTCTTTTGGGTTTTCCACATACAGTATCTTATCATCTGCAAAGAGTGAGAGGTTTGACTTCCTCTTTGCCGTTTTGGATGCCTTTGATTTCTTTTTGTTGTCTGATTGCTGTGGCTAGGACTTCTAATACTACGTTGAATAGCACTGGTGAGAGTGGACATCCCTGCCGCGTTCCTGACTTTAGGGGAAAAGCTCTCGGCCTTTCCCCATTGAGAATGATATTCGCTGTCGGTTTTTCATAGATGGCTTTTATGATATTGAGCTATGTACCCTCTATCCCTATACTGTGAAGAGTTTGGATCAAGAAAGGATGTTGTACTTTGTCAAATGCTTTTTCTGCATCTATTGAGAGGATCATATGATTCTTGCTCTTTCTTTTGTTAATGTATTGTATCACGTTGATTGATTTGCGGATGTTGAACCAGCCTTGCAGCCCAGGAATAAATCCCACTTGGTCCTGGTGAATAATCCTTTTAATGTACTGTTGGAACCCATTGGCTAGTTTTTTGTGTGTGTGTGTGTGAGAATTTTTGCTTCCATGTTCATCAAGGATATTGGTCTGTAATTCTCTTTTTTGATGGGGTCTTTGTCTGGTTTTGGGATCAAGGTAATGCTGGCCCCATAAAATGAGTTTGGAAGTTTCCCTTCCATTTCTATTTTTTGGAACAGTTTCAGGAGAATAGGTATTAATTCTTCTTGAAATGGCTGATAGAATTCCCCTGGGAAGCCATCTGGCCCTGGGCTTTTGTTTCTTGGGAGATTTTTGATGACTGTTTCAATTTCCTTAGTGGTTATAGGTCTGTTCAGGTTTTCTACTTCTTCCTGGTTCAATTTTGGTCGTTGATACATCTCTAGGAATGCACCCATTTCTTCCAGGTTATCTAATTTGCTGGCATAGAGTTGCTCATAATATGTTCTTATCATTGTTTGTATTTCTTTGGTGTTGGTTGTGATCTCTCCTCTTTCCTTCATGATTTTGTTGATTTGGGTCATTTCTCTTTTCTTCTTGATAAGTCTGGCCAGGGGTTTATCAATCTTGTTCATTCTTTCCAAGAACCAGCTCCTAGTTTCGTGGATCTGTTCTACGGTTCTTTTGGTTTCTAGTTCATTGATTTCTGCTCTGATCTTTATGATTTCTCTTCTCCTGCTGGGTTTAGGCTTTATTTGCTGTTCTTTCTCCAGCTCCTTTAGGTGTAGGGTTAGGTTGTGTATTTGAGACCTTTCTTGTTTCTTGAGAAAGGCTTGTATTGCTATATACTTTCCTCTCAGGACTGCCTTTGTTGTATCCCAAAGATTGTGAACCGTTGTGTTTTCATTTTCATTGGTTTCCATGAAATTTTTTAATTCTTCTTTAATTTCCTGGTTGAGCCATTCATTCTTTAGTAGGATGCTCTTTAGCCTCCATGTATTTGAGTTCTTTCCGACTTTCCTCTTGTGGTTGAGTTCTAGTTTCAAAGCATTGTGGTCTGAAAATATGCAGGGGATGATCCCAATCTTTTGGTACCGATTGAGACCTGATTTGTGACCTGGGATGTGATCAGTTCTGGAGAATGTTCCATGGGCACTAGAGAAGAATGTGTACTCCTTTGCTTGGGGATGGAATGTTCTGAATATGTCTGTGAAGTCCATTTGGTCCAGTGTGTCATTTAAAGTCTTTATTTCCTTGTTGATCTTTTGCTTAGATGATCTGTCCATTTCAGTCAGGGGGGTGTTAAAGTCCCCCACTATTATTGTATTGTTGTCAATGTGTTTCTTTGCTTTTGTTATTAATTGCCTTATATAATTGCCTGCTCCCATGTTCGGGGCATAGATCTTAACAATTGTTAGATCTTCTTGTTGGATAGACCCTTTAAGTAGGATATAGTGTCCTTCCTCATCTCTTATTACAGTCTTTGTTTTAAAATCTAGTTTGTCTGATATAAGGATTGCCACCCCAGCTTTCTTTTGGTGTCCATTAGCATGGTAAATGGTTTTCCACCCCCTCACTTTCAATGTGGGGGTGTCTTTGGGTCTAAAATGAGTCTCTTGCAGACAGCATATTGATGGGTCTTGTTTTTTTTTTTAATTTTTTATTGTTATGTTAATCACCATATATTACATCATTAGTTTTTGGTGCAGTGTTCCATGATTCATTGTTTGTTCATAACACCCAGTGCTCCATGCAGAACGTGCCCTCCTCAATACCCATCACCAGGCTCACCCCTCCTCCTACCCCCTCCCCTCTAGAACCCTCAGTTTGTTTCTCAGAGTCCATCATCTCTCATGGTTCGTCTCCCCCTCTGACATACTCCCCTTTTCTTCCTCTCCTGTTATCTTTTTCTTTTCCTTTTTTCTTAAAATATGTTGCGTTATTTGTTTCAGAAGTACAGAACTGTGATTCAACAGTCTGGCACAATTCACAGCGCTCACCGTAGCACATACCCTCCCCAACGTCTATCACCCAGCCACCCCATCCCTCCCACCCCCAACCACTCCAGTAACACTCAGTTTCTTTCCCGAGATTAAGAATTCCTCATATCAGTGAGGTCATATGATACATGTCTTTCTCTGATTGACTTATTTCACTCAGCATAACACCCTCCAGTTCCATCCACGTCGTTGCAAATGGCAAGATCTCATTCCTTTTGATGGCTGCATAATATTCCATTGTGTATATACACCACATCTTCTTTATCCATTCATCTGTCGATGGGCATCTTGGCTCTTTCCACCGTTTGGCTATGGTGGACATTGCTGCTATAAACATTGGGGTACACGTACCCCTTCGGGTCCCTACATTTGTACCTTTGTGGTAAATACCCAGTAGTGCAATTGCTGGATCGAACGGTAGCTCTAATTTCAACTGTTTGAGGAACCTCCATACTGTTTTCCAGAGGGGTTGCACTAGCTTGCATTCCCACCAACAGTGTAGGAGGGTTCCCCTTTCTCCACATCCCCGCCAACATCTGTCGTTCCCTGACTTGTTAATTTCAGCCATTCTGACGGGTGTGAGGTGGTATCTCATGGAGGTTTTGATTTGGATTTCCCTGATGCCGAGCGATGTGGAGCACTTTTTCATGTGCCTGTTGGCCATTTGGATGTCTTCTTTGGAGACATGTCTGTTCATGTCTTCTGCCCATTTCTTGATTGGATTATTTCTTCTTTGGGTGTTGAGTTTGATCAGTTCTTTATAGATTTTGGATACTAGCCCTTTATCTGATAGGTCATTTGCAAATATTTTCTCCCATTCTGTCGGTTGTCTTTTGGTTTTGTGGACTGTTTCTTTTGCTGTGCAAAAGCTTTTTATCTTGATGAAATCCCAAGAGTTCATTTTTGCCCTGGCTTCCCGTGCCTTTGGCGATGTTTCTAGGAAGAAGTTGCTGCGGCTAAGGTCGAAAAGGTTGCTACCTGTGTTCTCCTTTAGGATTTTGATGGACTCCTGTCTCACGTTTCGGTCTTTCAACCGTTTGGAGTCTATTTTTGTGTGTGGTGTAAGGAAATGGTCCAGTTTCATTCTTCTGCATGTGGCTGTCCAATTTTCCCAACACCATTTGTTGAAGAGACTGTCTTTTTGCCATTGGACATTCTTTCCTGCTTTGTCAAAGATAAGTTGACCATAGAGTTGAGGGTCCATTTCTGGGCTCTCGATTCTGTTCCATTGATCGATGTGTCTGTTTTTGTGCCAGTACCATACTGTCTTGATGATGACAGCTTTGTCATAGAGCTGGAAGTCCGGAATTGTGATGCCGCCAGCTTTGCTTTTCTTTTTCAGGAGTCCTCTGGCTATTCTGGGTCTCTTCTGGTTCCATACAAATTTGAGGATTATTTGTTCCATTTCTTTGAGAAAAGTGGATGGTATTTTGATGGGGATTGCATTGAATGTGTAGATTGCTCTAGGTAGCATTGACATGTTCACAATGTTGATTCTCCCAATCCATGAGCACGGAACGTTGTTCCATTTCTTGGTGTCTTCTTCCATTTCTTTCATGAGTATTTTATAGTTTTCTGAGTACAGATCCTTTGCCTCTTTGGTTAGATTTCTTCCTAGGGATCTAATGGTTTTGGGTGCAATTGTAAATGGGATCGACTCCTTGATTTGTCTCTCTTCTGTCTTGTTGTTGGTGTAGAGGAATGCCACCGATTTCTGTGCACTGATTTTGTATCCTGCTACTTTACTGAATTCCTGTATGAGTTCTAGCAGTTTTGGGGTGGAGTCTTTTGGGTTTTCCACATACAGTATCTTATCATCTGCAAAGAGTGAGAGGTTTGACTTCCTCTTTGCCGTTTTGGATGCCTTTGATTTCTTTTTGTTGTCTGATTGCTGTGGCTAGGACTTCTAATACTACGTTGAATAGCACTGGTGAGAGTGGACATCCCTGCCGCGTTCCTGACTTTAGGGGAAAAGCTCTCGGCCTTTCCCCATTGAGAATGATATTCGCTGTCGGTTTTTCATAGATGGCTTTTATGATATTGAGGTATGTACCGTCTATCCCTATACTGTGAAGAGTTTGGATCAAGAAAGGATGTTGTACTTTGTCAAATGCTTTTTCTGCATCTATTGAGAGGATCATATGATTCTTGCTCTTTCTTTTGTTAATGTATTGTATCACGTTGATTGATTTGCGGATGTTGAACCAGCCTTGCAGCCCAGGAATAAATCCCACTTGGTCCTGGTGAATAATCCTTTTAATGTACTGTTGGAACCCATTGGCTAGTTTTTTGTGTGTGTGTGTGTGAGAATTTTTGCTTCCATGTTCATCAAGGATATTGGTCTGTAATTCTCTTTTTTGATGGGGTCTTTGTCTGGTTTTGGGATCAAGGTAATGCTGGCCCCATAAAATGAGTTTGGAAGTTTCCCTTCCATTTCTATTTTTTGGAACAGTTTCAGGAGAATAGGTATTAATTCTTCTTGAAATGGCTGATAGAATTCCCCTGGGAAGCCATCTGGCCCTGGGCTTTTGTTTCTTGGGAGATTTTTGATGACTGTTTCAATTTCCTTAGTGGTTATAGGTCTGTTCAGGTTTTCTATTTCTTCCTGGTTCAATTTTGGTCGTTGATACATCTCTAGGAATGCACCCATTTCTTCCAGGTTATCTGATTTGCTGGCATAGAGTTGCTCATAATATGTTCTTATCATTGTTTGTATTTCTTTGGTGTTGGTTGTGATCTCTCCTCTTTCCTTCATGATTTTGTTGATTTGGGTCATTTCTCTTTTCTTCTTGATAAGTCTGGCCAGGGGTTTATCAATCTTGTTCATTCTTTCCAAGAACCAGCTCCTAGTTTCGTGGATCTGTTCTACGGTTCTTTTGGTTTCTAGTTCATTGATTTCTGCTCTGATCTTTATGATTTCTCTTCTCCTGCTGGGTTTAGGCTTTATTTGCTGTTCTTTCTCCAGCTCCTTTAGGTGTAGGGTTAGGTTGTGTATTTGAGACCTTTCTTGTTTCTTGAGAAAGGCTTGTATTGCTATATACTTTCCTCTCAGGACTGCCTTTGTTGTATCCCAAAGATTGTGAACCGTTGTG
Source organism: Eumetopias jubatus (assembly GCF_037043125.1). NCBI lineage: Eukaryota > Metazoa > Chordata > Mammalia > Carnivora > Otariidae > Eumetopias > Eumetopias jubatus. The sequence goes on from NW_028275021.1 coordinate 91,393, forward strand.
TTTTCATTTTCATTGGTTTCCATGAAATTTTTTAATTCTTCTTTAATTTCCTGGTTGACCCATTCATTCTTTAGTAGGATGCTCTTTAGCCTCCATGTATTTGAGTTCTTTCCGACTTTCCTCTTGTGGTTGAGTTCTAGTTTCAAAGCATTGTGGTCTGAAAATATGCAGGGGATGATCCCAATCTTTTGGTACCGATTGAGACCTGATTTGTGACCTGGGATGTGATCAGTTCTGGAGAATGTTCCATGGGCACTAGAGAAGAATGTGTACTCCTTTGCTTGGGGATGGAATGTTCTGAATATGTCTGTGAAGTCCATTTGGTCCAGTGTGTCATTTAAAGTCTTTATTTCCTTGTTGATCTTTTGCTTAGATGATCTGTCCATTTCAGTCAGGGGGGTGTTAAAGTCCCCCACTATTATTGTATTGTTGTCAATGTGTTTCTTTGCTTTTGTTATTAATTGCCTTATATAATTGCCTGCTCCCATGTTCGGGGCATAGATCTTAACAATTGTTAGATCTTCTTGTTGGATAGACCCTTTAAGTAGGATATAGTGTCCTTCCTCATCTCTTATTACAGTCTTTGTTTTAAAATCTAGTTTGTCTGATATAAGGATTGCCACCCCAGCTTTCTTTTGGTGTCCATTAGCATGGTAAATGGTTTTCCACCCCCTCACTTTCAATGTGGGGGTGTCTTTGGATCTAAAATGAGTCTCTTGCAGACAGCATATTGATGGGTCTTGTTTTTTTTTTTAATTTTTTATTGTTATGTTAATCACCATATATTACATCATTAGTTTTTGGTGCAGTGTTCCATGATTCATTGTTTGTTCATAACACCCAGTGCTCCATGCAGAACGTGCCCTCCTCAATACCCATCACCAGGCTCACCCCTCCTCCTACCCCCTCCCCTCTAGAACCCTCAGTTTGTTTCTCAGAGTCCATCATCTCTCATGGTTCGTCTCCCCCTCTGACATACTCCCCTTTTCTTCCTCTCCTGTTATCTTTTTCTTTTTCTTTTTTCTTAAAATATGTTGCGTTATTTGTTTCAGAAATACAGAACTGTGATTCAACAGTCGGGCACAATTCACAGCGCTCACCGTAGCACATACCCTCCCCAACGTCTATCACCCAGCCACCCCATCCCTCCCACCCCCAACCACTCCAGTAACACTCAGTTTCTTTCCCGAGATTAAGAATTCCTCATATCAGTGAGGTCATATGATACATGTCTTTCTCTGATTGACTTATTTCACTCAGCATAACACCCTCCAGTTCCATCCACGTCGTTGCAAATGGCAAGATCTCATTCCTTTTGATGGCTGCATAATATTCCATTGTGTATATACACCACATCTTCTTTATCCATTCATCTGTCGATGGGCATCTTGGCTCTTTCCACCGTTTGGCTATGGTGGACATTGCTGCTATAAACATTGGGGTACACGTACCCCTTCGGGTCCCTACATTTGTACCTTTGTGGTAAATACCCAGTAGTGCAATTGCTGGATCGAACGGTAGCTCTAATTTCAACTGTTTGAGGAACCTCCATACTGTTTTCCAGAGGGGTTGCACTAGCTTGCATTCCCACCAACAGTGTAGGAGGGTTCCCCTTTCTCCACATCCCCGCCAACATCTGTCGTTCCCTGACTTGTTAATTTCAGCCATTCTGACGGGTGTGAGGTGGTATCTCATGGAGGTTTTGATTTGGATTTCCCTGATGCCGAGCGATGTGGAGCACTTTTTCATGTGCCTGTTGGCCATTTGGATGTCTTCTTTGGAGACATGTCTGTTCATGTCTTCTGCCCATTTCTTGATTGGATTATTTCTTCTTTGGGTGTTGAGTTTGATCAGTTCTTTATAGATTTTGGATACTAGCCCTTTATCTGATAGGTCATTTGCAAATATTTTCTCCCATTCTGTCGGTTGTCTTTTGGTTTTGTGGACTGTTTCTTTTGCTGTGCAAAAGCTTTTTATCTTGATGAAATCCCAAGAGTTCATTTTTGCCCTGGCTTCCCGTGCCTTTGGCGATGTTTCTAGGAAGAAGTTGCTGCGGCTAAGGTCGAAAAGGTTGCTACCTGTGTTCTCCTTTAGGATTTTGATGGACTCCTGTCTCACGTTTCGGTCTTTCAACCGTTTGGAGTCTATTTTTGTGTGTGGTGTAAGGAAATGGTCCAGTTTCATTCTTCTGCATGTGGCTGTCCAATTTTCCCAACACCATTTGTTGAAGAGACTGTCTTTTTGCCATTGGACATTCTTTCCTGCTTTGTCAAAGATAAGTTGACCATAGAGTTGAGGGTCCATTTCTGGGCTCTCGATTCTGTTCCATTGATCGATGTGTCTGTTTTTGTGCCAGTACCATACTGTCTTGATGATGACAGCTTTGTCATAGAGCTGGAAGTCCGGAATTGTGATGCCGCCAGCTTTGCTTTTCTTTTTCAGGAGTCCTCTGGCTATTCTGGGTCTCTTCTGGTTCCATACAAATTTGAGGATTATTTGTTCCATTTCTTTGAGAAAAGTGGATGGTATTTTGATGGGGATTGCATTGAATGTGTAGATTGCTCTAGGTAGCATTGACATGTTCACAATGTTGATTCTCCCAATCCATGAGCACGGAACGTTGTTCCATTTCTTGGTGTCTTCTTCCATTTCTTTCATGAGTATTTTATAGTTTTCTGAGTACAGATCCTTTGCCTCTTTGGTTAGATTTCTTCCTAGGGATCTAATGGTTTTGGGTGCAATTGTAAATGGGATCGACTCCTTGATTTGTCTCTCTTCTGTCTTGTTGTTGGTGTAGAGGAATGCCACCGATTTCTGTGCACTGATTTTGTATCCTGCTACTTTACTGAATTCCTGTATGAGTTCTAGCAGTTTTGGGGTGGAGTCTTTTGGGTTTTCCACATACAGTATCTTATCATCTGCAAAGAGTGAGAGGTTTGACTTCCTCTTTGCCGTTTTGGATGCCTTTGATTTCTTTTTGTTGTCTGATTGCTGTGGCTAGGACTTCTAATACTACGTTGAATAGCACTGGTGAGAGTGGACATCCCTGCCGCGTTCCTGACTTTAGGGGAAAAGCTCTCGGCCTTTCCCCATTGAGAATGATATTCGCTGTCGGTTTTTCATAGATGGCTTTTATGATATTGAGGTATGTACCGTCTATCCCTATACTGTGAAGAGTTTGGATCAAGAAAGGATGTTGTACTTTGTCAAATGCTTTTTCTGCATCTATTGAGAGGATCATATGATTCTTGCTCTTTCTTTTGTTAATGTATTGTATCACGTTGATTGATTTGCGGATGTTGAACCAGCCTTGCAGCCCAGGAATAAATCCCACTTGGTCCTGGTGAATAATCCTTTTAATGTACTGTTGGAACCCATTGGCTAGTTTTTTGTGTGTGTGTGTGTGAGAATTTTTGCTTCCATGTTCATCAAGGATATTGGTCTGTAATTCTCTTTTTTGATGGGGTCTTTGTCTGGTTTTGGGATCAAGGTAATGCTGGCCCCATAAAATGAGTTTGGAAGTTTCCCTTCCATTTCTATTTTTTGGAACAGTTTCAGGAGAATAGGTATTAATTCTTCTTGAAATGGCTGATAGAATTCCCCTGGGAAGCCATCTGGCCCTGGGCTTTTGTTTCTTGGGAGATTTTTGATGACTGTTTCAATTTCCTTAGTGGTTATAGGTCTGTTCAGGTTTTCTATTTCTTCCTGGTTCAATTTTGGTCGTTGATACATCTCTAGGAATGCACCCATTTCTTCCAGGTTATCTGATTTGCTGGCATAGAGTTGCTCATAATATGTTCTTATCATTGTTTGTATTTCTTTGGTGTTGGTTGTGATCTCTCCTCTTTCCTTCATGATTTTGTTGATTTGGGTCATTTCTCTTTTCTTCTTGATAAGTCTGGCCAGGGGTTTATCAATCTTGTTCATTCTTTCCAAGAACCAGCTCCTAGTTTCGTGGATCTGTTCTACGGTTCTTTTGGTTTCTAGTTCATTGATTTCTGCTCTGATCTTTATGATTTCTCTTCTCCTGCTGGGTTTAGGCTTTATTTGCTGTTCTTTCTCCAGCTCCTTTAGGTGTAGGGTTAGGTTGTGTATTTGAGACCTTTCTTGTTTCTTGAGAAAGGCTTGTATTGCTATATACTTTCCTCTCAGGACTGCCTTTGTTGTATCCCAAAGATTGTGAACCGTTGTGTTTTCATTTTCATTGGTTTCCATGAAATTTTTTAATTCTTCTTTAATTTCCTGGTTGACCCATTCATTCTTTAGTAGGATGCTCTTTAGCCTCCATGTATTTGAGTTCTTTCCGACTTTCCTCTTGTGGTTGAGTTCTAGTTTCAAAGCATTGTGGTCTGAAAATATGCAGGGGATGATCCCAATCTTTTGGTACCGATTGAGACCTGATTTGTGACCTGGGATGTGATCAGTTCTGGAGAATGTTCCATGGGCACTAGAGAAGAATGTGTACTCCTTTGCTTGGGGATGGAATGTTCTGAATATGTCTGTGAAGTCCATTTGGTCCAGTGTGTCATTTAAAGTCTTTATTTCCTTGTTGATCTTTTGCTTAGATGATCTGTCCATTTCAGTCAGGGGGGTGTTAAAGTCCCCCACTATTATTGTATTGTTGTCAATGTGTTTCTTTGCTTTTGTTATTAATTGCCTTATATAATTGCCTGCTCCCATGTTCGGGGCATAGATCTTAACAATTGTTAGATCTTCTTGTTGGATAGACCCTTTAAGTAGGATATAGTGTCCTTCCTCATCTCTTATTACAGTCTTTGTTTTAAAATCTAGTTTGTCTGATATAAGGATTGCCACCCCAGCTTTCTTTTGGTGTCCATTAGCATGGTAAATGGTTTTCCACCCCCTCACTTTCAATGTGGGGGTGTCTTTGGATCTAAAATGAGTCTCTTGCAGACAGCATATTGATGGGTCTTGTTTTTTTTTTTAATTTTTTATTGTTATGTTAATCACCATATATTACATCATTAGTTTTTGGTGCAGTGTTCCATGATTCATTGTTTGTTCATAACACCCAGTGCTCCATGCAGAACGTGCCCTCCTCAATACCCATCACCAGGCTCACCCCTCCTCCTACCCCCTCCCCTCTAGAACCCTCAGTTTGTTTCTCAGAGTCCATCATCTCTCATGGTTCGTCTCCCCCTCTGACATACTCCCCTTTTCTTCCTCTCCTGTTATCTTTTTCTTTTTCTTTTTTCTTAAAATATGTTGCGTTATTTGTTTCAGAAATACAGAACTGTGATTCAACAGTCGGGCACAATTCACAGCGCTCACCGTAGCACATACCCTCCCCAACGTCTATCACCCAGCCACCCCATCCCTCCCACCCCCAACCACTCCAGTAACACTCAGTTTCTTTCCCGAGATTAAGAATTCCTCATATCAGTGAGGTCATATGATACATGTCTTTCTCTGATTGACTTATTTCACTCAGCATAACACCCTCCAGTTCCATCCACGTCGTTGCAAATGGCAAGATCTCATTCCTTTTGATGGCTGCATAATATTCCATTGTGTATATACACCACATCTTCTTTATCCATTCATCTGTCGATGGGCATCTTGGCTCTTTCCACCGTTTGGCTATGGTGGACATTGCTGCTATAAACATTGGGGTACACGTACCCCTTCGGGTCCCTACATTTGTACCTTTGTGGTAAATACCCAGTAGTGCAATTGCTGGATCGAACGGTAGCTCTAATTTCAACTGTTTGAGGAACCTCCATACTGTTTTCCAGAGGGGTTGCACTAGCTTGCATTCCCACCAACAGTGTAGGAGGGTTCCCCTTTCTCCACATCCCCGCCAACATCTGTCGTTCCCTGACTTGTTAATTTCAGCCATTCTGACGGGTGTGAGGTGGTATCTCATGGAGGTTTTGATTTGGATTTCCCTGATGCCGAGCGATGTGGAGCACTTTTTCATGTGCCTGTTGGCCATTTGGATGTCTTCTTTGGAGACATGTCTGTTCATGTCTTCTGCCCATTTCTTGATTGGATTATTTCTTCTTTGGGTGTTGAGTTTGATCAGTTCTTTATAGATTTTGGATACTAGCCCTTTATCTGATAGGTCATTTGCAAATATTTTCTCCCATTCTGTCGGTTGTCTTTTGGTTTTGTGGACTGTTTCTTTTGCTGTGCAAAAGCTTTTTATCTTGATGAAATCCCAAGAGTTCATTTTTGCCCTGGCTTCCCGTGCCTTTGGCGATGTTTCTAGGAAGAAGTTGCTGCGGCTAAGGTCGAAAAGGTTGCTACCTGTGTTCTCCTTTAGGATTTTGATGGACTCCTGTCTCACGTTTCGGTCTTTCAACCGTTTGGAGTCTATTTTTGTGTGTGGTGTAAGGAAATGGTCCAGTTTCATTCTTCTGCATGTGGCTGTCCAATTTTCCCAACACCATTTGTTGAAGAGACTGTCTTTTTGCCATTGGACATTCTTTCCTGCTTTGTCAAAGATAAGTTGACCATAGAGTTGAGGGTCCATTTCTGGGCTCTCGATTCTGTTCCATTGATCGATGTGTCTGTTTTTGTGCCAGTACCATACTGTCTTGATGATGACAGCTTTGTCATAGAGCTGGAAGTCCGGAATTGTGATGCCGCCAGCTTTGCTTTTCTTTTTCAGGAGTCCTCTGGCTATTCTGGGTCTCTTCTGGTTCCATACAAATTTGAGGATTATTTGTTCCATTTCTTTGAGAAAAGTGGATGGTATTTTGATGGGGATTGCATTGAATGTGTAGATTGCTCTAGGTAGCATTGACATGTTCACAATGTTGATTCTCCCAATCCATGAGCACGGAACGTTGTTCCATTTCTTGGTGTCTTCTTCCATTTCTTTCATGAGTATTTTATAGTTTTCTGAGTACAGATCCTTTGCCTCTTTGGTTAGATTTCTTCCTAGGGATCTAATGGTTTTGGGTGCAATTGTAAATGGGATCGACTCCTTGATTTGTCTCTCTTCTGTCTTGTTGTTGGTGTAGAGGAATGCCACCGATTTCTGTGCACTGATTTTGTATCCTGCTACTTTACTGAATTCCTGTATGAGTTCTAGCAGTTTTGGGGTGGAGTCTTTTCGGTTTTCCACATACAGTATCTTATCATCTGCAAAGAGTGAGAGGTTTGACTTCCTCTTTGCCGTTTTGGATGCCTTTGATTTCTTTTTGTTGTCTGATTGCTGTGGCTAGGACTTCTAATACTACGTTGAATAGCACTGGTGAGAGTGGACATCCCTGCCGCGTTCCTGACTTTAGGGGAAAAGCTCTCGGCCTTTCCCCATTGAGAATGATATTCGCTGTCGGTTTTTCATAGATGGCTTTTATGATATTGAGGTATGTACCCTCTATCCCTATACTGTGAAGAGTTTGGATCAAGAAAGGATGTTGTACTTTGTCAAATGCTTTTTCTGCATCTATTGAGAGGATCATATGATTCTTGCTCTTTCTTTTGTTAATGTATTGTATCACGTTGATTGATTTGCGGATGTTGAACCAGCCTTGCAGCCCAGGAATAAATCCCACTTGGTCCTGGTGAATAATCCTTTTAATGTACTGTTGGAACCCATTGGCTAGTTTTTTTTGTGTGTGTGTGTGAGAATTTTTGCTTCCATGTTCATCAAGGATATTGGTCTGTAATTCTCTTTTTTGATGGGGTCTTTGTCTGGTTTTGGGATCAAGGTAATGCTGGCCCCATAAAATGAGTTTGGAAGTTTCCCTTCCATTTCTATTTTTTGGAACAGTTTCAGGAGAATAGGTATTAATTCTTCTTGAAATGGCTGATAGAATTCCCCTGGGAAGCCATCTGGCCCTGGGCTTTTGTTTCTTGGGAGATTTTTGATGACTGTTTCAATTTCCTTAGTGGTTATAGGTCTGTTCAGGTTTTCTATTTCTTCCTGGTTCAATTTTGGTCGTTGATACATCTCTAGGAATGCACCCATTTCTTCCAGGTTATCTGATTTGCTGGCATAGAGTTGCTCATAATATGTTCTTATCATTGTTTGTATTTCTTTGGTGTTGGTTGTGATCTCTCCTCTTTCCTTCATGATTTTGTTGATTTGGGTCATTTCTCTTTTCTTCTTGATAAGTCTGGCCAGGGGTTTATCAATCTTGTTCATTCTTTCCAAGAACCAGCTCCTAGTTTCGTGGATCTGTTCTACGGTTCTTTTGGTTTCTAGTTCATTGATTTCTGCTCTGATCTTTATGATTTCTCTTCTCCTGCTGGGTTTAGGCTTTATTTGCTGTTCTTTCTCCAGCTCCTTTAGGTGTAGGGTTAGGTTGTGTATTTGAGACCTTTCTTGTTTCTTGAGAAAGGCTTGTATTGCTATATACTTTCCTCTCAGGACTGCCTTTGTTGTATCCCAAAGATTGTGAACCGTTGTGTTTTCATTTTCATTGGTTTCCATGAAATTTTTTAATTCTTCTTTAATTTCCTGGTTGACCCATTCATTCTTTAGTAGGATGCTCTTTAGCCTCCATGTATTTGAGTTCTTTCCGACTTTCCTCTTGTGGTTGAGTTCTAGTTTCAAAGCACTGTGGTCTGAAAATATGCAGGGGATGATCCCAATCTTTTGGTACCGATTGAGACCTGATTTGTGACCTGGGATGTGATCAGTTCTGGAGAATGTTCCATGGGCACTAGAGAAGAATGTGTACTCCTTTGCTTGGGGATGGAATGTTCTGAATATGTCTGTGAAGTCCATTTGGTCCAGTGTGTCATTTAAAGTCTTTATTTCCTTGTTGATCTTTTGCTTAGATGATCTGTCCATTTCAGTCAGGGGGGTGTTAAAGTCCCCCACTATTATTGTATTGTTGTCAATGTGTTTCTTTGCTTTTGTTATTAATTGCCTTATATAATTGCCTGCTCCCATGTTCGGGGCATAGATCTTAACAATTGTTAGATCTTCTTGTTGGATAGACCCTTTAAGTAGGATATAGTGTCCTTCCTCATCTCTTATTACAGTCTTTGTTTTAAAATCTAGTTTGTCTGATATAAGGATTGCCACCCCAGCTTTCTTTTGGTGTCCATTACCATGGTAAATGGTTTTCCACCCCCTCACTTTCAATGTGGCGGTGTCTTTGGGTCTAAAATGAGTCTCTTGCAGACAGCATATTGATGGGTCTTGTTTTTTTTTTTAATTTTTTATTGTTATGTTAATCACCATATATTACATCATTAGTTTTTGGTGCAGTGTTCCATGATTCATTGTTTGTTCATAACACCCAGTGCTCCATGCAGAACGTGCCCTCCTCAATACCCATCACCAGGCTCACCCCTCCTCCTACCCCCTCCCCTCTAGAACCCTCAGTTTGTTTCTCAGAGTCCATCATCTCTCATGGTTCGTCTCCCCCTCTGACATACTCCCCTTTTCTTCCTCTCCTGTTATCTTTTTCTTTTCCTTTTTTCTTAAAATATGTTGCGTTATTTGTTTCAGAAGTACAGAACTGTGATTCAACAGTCTGGCACAATTCACAGCGCTCACCGTAGCACATACCCTCCCCAACGTCTATCACCCAGCCACCCCATCCCTCCCACCCCCAACCACTCCAGTAACACTCAGTTTCTTTCCCGAGATTAAGAATTCCTCATATCAGTGAGGTCATATGATACATGTCTTTCTCTGATTGACTTATTTCACTCAGCATAACACCCTCCAGTTCCATCCACGTCGTTGCAAATGGCAAGATCTCATTCCTTTTGATGGCTGCATAATATTCCATTGTGTATATACACCACATCTTCTTTATCCATTCATCTGTCGATGGGCATCTTGGCTCTTTCCACCGTTTGGCTATGGTGGACATTGCTGCTATAAACATTGGGGTACACGTACCCCTTCGGGTCCCTACATTTGTACCTTTGTGGTAAATACCCAGTAGTGCAATTGCTGGATCGAACGGTAGCTCTAATTTCAACTGTTTGAGGAACCTCCATACTGTTTTCCAGAGGGGTTGCACTAGCTTGCATTCCCACCAACAGTGTAGGAGGGTTCCCCTTTCTCCACATCCCCGCCAACATCTGTCGTTCCCTGACTTGTTAATTTCAGCCATTCTGACGGGTGTGAGGTGGTATCTCATGGAGGTTTTGATTTGGATTTCCCTGATGCCGAGCGATGTGGAGCACTTTTTCATGTGCCTGTTGGCCATTTGGATGTCTTCTTTGGAGACATGTCTGTTCATGTCTTCTGCCCATTTCTTGATTGGACTATTTCTTCTTTGGGTGTTGAGTTTGATCAGTTCTTTATAGATTTTGGATACTAGCCCTTTATCTGATAGGTCATTTGCAAATATTTTCTCCCATTCTGTCGGTTGTCTTTTGGTTTTGTGGACTGTTTCTTTTGCTGTGCAAAAGCTTTTTATCTTGATGAAATCCCAAGAGTTCATTTTTGCCCTGGCTTCCCGTGCCTTTGGCGATGTTTCTAGGAAGAAGTTGCTGCGGCTAAGGTCGAAAAGGTTGCTACCTGTGTTCTCCTTTAGGATTTTGATGGACTCCTGTCTCACGTTTCGGTCTTTCAACCGTTTGGAGTCTATTTTTGTGTGTGGTGTAAGGAAATGGTCCAGTTTCATTCTTCTGCATGTGGCTGTCCAATTTTCCCAACACCATTTGTTGAAGAGACTGTCTTTTTGCCATTGGACATTCTTTCCTGCTTTGTCAAAGATAAGTTGACCATAGAGTTGAGGGTCCATTTCTGGGCTCTCGATTCTGTTCCATTGATCGATGTGTCTGTTTTTGTGCCAGTACCATACTGTCTTGATGATGACAGCTTTGTCATAGAGCTGGAAGTCCGGAATTGTGATGCCGCCAGCTTTGCTTTTCTTTTTCAGGAGTCCTCTGGCTATTCTGGGTCTCTTCTGGTTCCATACAAATTTGAGGATTATTTGTTCCATTTCTTTGAGAAAAGTGGATGGTATTTTGATGGGGATTGCATTGAATGTGTAGATTGCTCTAGGTAGCATTGACATGTTCACAATGTTGATTCTCCCAATCCATGAGCACGGAACGTTGTTCCATTTCTTGGTGTCTTCTTCCATTTCTTTCATGAGTATTTTATAGTTTTCTGAGTACAGATCCTTTGCCTCTTTGGTTAGATTTCTTCCTAGGGATCTAATGGTTTTGAGTGCAATTGTAAATGGGATCGACTCCTTGATTTGTCTCTCTTCTGTCTTGTTGTTGGTGTAGAGGAATGCCACCGATTTCTGTGCACTGATTTTGTATCCTGCTACTTTACTGAATTCCTGTATGAGTTCTAGCAGTTTTGGGGTGGAGTCTTTTGGGTTTTCCACATACAGTATCTTATCATCTGCAAAGAGTGAGAGGTTTGACTTCCTCTTTGCCGTTTTGGATGCCTTTGATTTCTTTTTGTTGTCTGATTGCTGTGGCTAGGACTTCTAATACTACGTTGAATAGCACTGGTGAGAGTGGTCATCCCTGCCGCGTTCCTGACTTTAGGGGAAAAGCTCTCGGCCTTTCCCCATTGAGAATGATATTCGCTGTCGGTTTTTCATAGATGGCTTTTATGATATTGAGGTATGTACCCTCTATCCCTATACTGTGAAGAGTTTGGATCAAGAAAGGATGTTGTACTTTGTCAAATGCTTTTTCTGCATCTATTGAGAGGATCATATGATTCTTGCTCTTTCTTTTGTTAATGTATTGTATCACGTTGATTGATTTGCGGATGTTGAACCAGCCTTGCAGCCCAGGAATAAATCCCACTTGGTCCTGGTGAATAATCCTTTTAATGTACTGTTGGAACCCATTGGCTAGTTTTTTTTGTGTGTGTGTGTGAGAATTTTTGCTTCCATGTTCATCAAGGATATTGGTCTGTAATTCTCTTTTTTGATGGGGTCTTTGTCTGGTTTTGGGATCAAGGTAATGCTGGCCCCATAAAATGAGTTTGGAAGTTTCCCTTCCATTTCTATTTTTTGGAACAGTTTCAGGAGAATAGGTATTAATTCTTCTTGAAATGGCTGATAGAATTCCCCTGGGAAGCCATCTGGCCCTGGGCTTTTGTTTCTTGGGAGATTTTTGATGACTGTTTCAATTTCCTTAGTGGTTATAGGTCTGTTCAGGTTTTCTACTTCTTCCTGGTTCAATTTTGGTCGTTGATACATCTCTAGGAATGCACCCATTTCTTCCAGGTTATCTGATTTGCTGGCATAGAGTTGCTCATAATATGTTCTTATCATTGTTTGTATTTCTTTGGTGTTGGTTGTGATCTCTCCTCTTTCCTTCATGATTTTGTTGATTTGGGTCATTTCTCTTTTCTTCTTGATAAGTCTGGCCAGGGGTTTATCAATCTTGTTCATTCTTTCCAAGAACCAGCTCCTAGTTTCGTGGATCTGTTCTACGGTTCTTTTGGTTTCTAGTTCATTGATTTCTGCTCTGATCTTTATGATTTCTCTTCTCCTGCTGGGTTTAGGCTTTATTTGCTGTTCTTTCTCCAGCTCCTTTAGGTGTAGGGTTAGGTTGTGTATTTGAGACCTTTCTTGTTTCTTGAGAAAGGCTTGTATTGCTATATACTTTCCTCTCAGGACTGCCTTTGTTGTATCCCAAAGATTGTGAACCGTTGTGTTTTCATTTTCATTGGTTTCCATGAAATTTTTTAATTCTTCTTTAATTTCCTGGTTGACCCATTCATTCTTTAGTAGGATGCTCTTTAGCCTCCATGTATTTGAGTTCTTTCCGACTTTCCTCTTGTGGTTGAGTTCTAGTTTCAAAGCATTGTGGTCTGAAAATATGCAGGGGATGATCCCAATCTTTTGGTACCGATTGAGACCTGATTTGTGACCTGGGATGTGATCAGTTCTGGAGAATGTTCCATGGGCACTAGAGAAGAATGTGTACTCCTTTGCTTGGGGATGGAATGTTCTGAATATGTCTGTGAAGTCCATTTGGTCCAGTGTGTCATTTAAAGTCTTTATTTCCTTGTTGATCTTTTGCTTAGATGATCTGTCCATTTCAGTCAGGGGGGTGTTAAAGTCCCCCACTATTATTGTATTGTTGTCAATGTGTTTCTTTGCTTTTGTTATTAATTGCCTTATATAATTGCCTGCTCCCATGTTCGGGGCATAGATCTTAACAACTGTTAGATCTTCTTGTTGGATAGACCCTTTAAGTAGGATATAGTGTCCTTCCTCATCTCTTATTACAGTCTTTGTTTTAAAATCTAGTTTGTCTGATATAAGGATTGCCACCCCAGCTTTCTTTTGGTGTCCATTAGCATGGTAAATGGTTTTCCACCCCCTCACTTTCAATGTGGCGGTGTCTTTGGGTCTAAAATGAGTCTCTTGCAGACAGCATATTGATGGGTCTTGTTTTTTTTTTTAATTTTTTATTGTTATGTTAATCACCATATATTACATCATTAGTTTTTGGTGCAGTGTTCCATGATTCATTGTTTGTTCATAACACCCAGTGCTCCATGCAGAACGTGCCCTCCTCAATACCCATCACCAGGCTCACCCCTCCTCCTACCCCCTCCCCTCTAGAACCCTCAGTTTGTTTCTCAGAGTCCATCATCTCTCATGGTTCGTCTCCCCCTCTGACATACTCCCCTTTTCTTCCTCTCCTGTTATCTTTTTCTTTTTCTTTTTTCTTAAAATATGTTGCGTTATTTGTTTCAGAAGTACAGAACTGTGATTCAACAGTCTGGCACAATTCACAGCGCTCACCGTAGCACATACCCTCCCCAACGTCTATCACCCAGCCACCCCATCCCTCCCACCCCCAACCACTCCAGTAACACTCAGTTTCTTTCCCGAGATTAAGAATTCCTCATATCAGTGAGGTCATATGATACATGTCTTTCTCTGATTGACTTATTTCACTCAGCATAACACCCTCCAGTTCCATCCACGTCGTTGCAAATGGCAAGATCTCATTCCTTTTGATGGCTGCATAATATTCCATTGTGTATATACACCACATCTTCTTTATCCATTCATCTGTCGATGGGCATCTTGGCTCTTTCCACCGTTTGGCTATGGTGGACATTGCTGCTATAAACATTGGGGTACACGTACCCCTTCGGGTCCCTACATTTGTACCTTTGTGGTAAATACCCAGTAGTGCAATTGCTGGATCGAACGGTAGCTCTAATTTCAACTGTTTGAGGAACCTCCATACTGTTTTCCAGAGGGGTTGCACTAGCTTGCATTCCCACCAACAGTGTAGGAGGGTTCCCCTTTCTCCACATCCCCGCCAACATCTGTCGTTCCCTGACTTGTTAATTTCAGCCATTCTGACGGGTGTGAGGTGGTATCTCATGGAGGTTTTGATTTGGATTTCCCTGATGCCGAGCGATGTGGAGCACTTTTTCATGTGCCTGTTGGCCATTTGGATGTCTTCTTTGGAGACATGTCTGTTCATGTCTTCTGCCCATTTCTTGATTGGATTATTTCTTCTTTGGGTGTTGAGTTTGATCAGTTCTTTATAGATTTTGGATACTAGCCCTTTATCTGATAGGTCATTTGCAAATATTTTCTCCCATTCTGTCGGTTGTCTTTTGGTTTTGTGGACTGTTTCTTTTGCTGTGCAAAAGCTTTTTATCTTGATGAAATCCCAAGAGTTCATTTTTGCCCTGGCTTCCCGTGCCTTTGGCGATGTTTCTAGGAAGAAGTTGCTGCGGCTAAGGTCGAAAAGGTTGCTACCTGTGTTCTCCTTTAGGATTTTGATGGACTCCTGTCTCACGTTTCGGTCTTTCAACCGTTTGGAGTCTATTTTTGTGTGTGGTGTAAGGAAATGGTCCAGTTTCATTCTTCTGCATGTGGCTGTCCAATTTTCCCAACACCATTTGTTGAAGAGACTGTCTTTTTGCCATTGGACATTCTTTCCTGCTTTGTCAAAGATAAGTTGACCATAGAGTTGAGGGTCCATTTCTGGGCTCTCGATTCTGTTCCATTGATCGATGTGTCTGTTTTTGTGCCAGTACCATACTGTCTTGATGATGACAGCTTTGTCATAGAGCTGGAAGTCCGGAATTGTGATGCCGCCAGCTTTGCTTTTCTTTTTCAGGATTCCTCTGGCTATTCTGGGTCTCTTCTGGTTCCATACAAATTTGAGGATTATTTGTTCCATTTCTTTGAGAAAAGTGGATGGTATTTTGATGGGGATTGCATTGAATGTGTAGATTGCTCTAGGTAGCATTGACATGTTCACAATGTTGATTCTCCCAATCCATGAGCACGGAACGTTGTTCCATTTCTTGGTGTCTTCTTCCATTTCTTTCATGAGTATTTTATAGTTTTCTGAGTACAGATCCTTTGCCTCTTTGGTTAGATTTCTTCCTAGGGATCTAATGGTTTTGGGTGCAATTGTAAATGGGATCGACTCCTTGATTTGTCTCTCTTCTGTCTTGTTGTTGGTGTAGAGGAATGCCACCGATTTCTGTGCACTGATTTTGTATCCTGCTACTTTACTGAATTCCTGTATGAGTTCTAGCAGTTTTGGGGTGGAGTCTTTTGGGTTTTCCACATACAGTATCTTATCATCTGCAAAGAGTGAGAGGTTTGACTTCCTCTTTGCCGTTTTGGATGCCTTTGATTTCTTTTTGTTGTCTGATTGCTGTGGCTAGGACTTCTAATACTACGTTGAATAGCACTGGTGAGAGTGGACATCCCTGCCGCGTTCCTGACTTTAGGGGAAAAGCTCTCGGCCTTTCCCCATTGAGAATGATATTCGCTGTCGGTTTTTCATAGATGGCTTTTATGATATTGAGGTATGTACCCTCTATCCCTATACTGTGAAGAGTTTGGATCAAGAAAGGATGTTGTACTTTGTCAAATGCTTTTTCTGCATCTATTGAGAGGATCATATGATTCTTGCTCTTTCTTTTGTTAATGTATTGTATCACGTTGATTGATTTGCGGATGTTGAACCAGCCTTGCAGCCCAGGAATAAATCCCACTTGGTCCTGGTGAATAATCCTTTTAATGTACTGTTGGAACCCATTGGCTAGTTTTTTTTGTGTGTGTGTGTGAGAATTTTTGCTTCCATGTTCATCAAGGATATTGGTCTGTAATTCTCTTTTTTGATGGGGTCTTTGTCTGGTTTTGGGATCAAGGTAATGCTGGCCCCATAAAATGAGTTTGGAAGTTTCCCTTCCATTTCTATTTTTTGGAACAGTTTCAGGAGAATAGGTATTAATTCTTCTTGAAATGGCTGATAGAATTCCCCTGGGAAGCCATCTGGCCCTGGGCTTTTGTTTCTTGGGAGATTTTTGATGACTGTTTCAATTTCCTTAGTGGTTATAGGTCTGTTCAGGTTTTCTATTTCTTCCTGGTTCAATTTTGGTCGTTGATACATCTCTAGGAATGCACCCATTTCTTCCAGGTTATCTGATTTGCTGGCATAGAGTTGCTCATAATATGTTCTTATCATTGTTTGTATTTCTTTGGTGTTGGTTGTGATCTCTCCTCTTTCCTTCATGATTTTGTTGATTTGGGTCATTTCTCTTTTCTTCTTGATAAGTCTGGCCAGGGGTTTATCAATCTTGTTCATTCTTTCCAAGAACCAGCTCCTAGTTTCGTGGATCTGTTCTACCGTTCTTTTGGTTTCTAGTTCATTGATTTCTGCTCTGATCTTTATGATTTCTCTTCTCCTGCTGGGTTTAGGCTTTATTTGCTGTTCTTTCTCCAGCTCCTTTAGGTGTAGGGTTAGGTTGTGTATTTGAGACCTTTCTTGTTTCTTGAGAAAGGCTTGTATTGCTATATACTTTCCTCTCAGGACTGCCTTTGTTGTATCCCAAAGATTGTGAACCGTTGTGTTTTCATTTTCATTGGTTTCCATGAAATTTTTTAATTCTTCTTTAATTTCCTGGTTGACCCATTCATTCTTTAGTAGGATGCTCTTTAGCCTCCATGTATTTGAGTTCTTTCCGACTTTCCTCTTGTGGTTGAGTTCTAGTTTCAAAGCATTGTGGTCTGAAAATATGCAGGGAATGATCCCAATCTTTTGGTACCGATTGAGACCTGATTTGTGACCTGGGATGTGATCAGTTCTGGAGAATGTTCCATGGGCACTAGAGAAGAATGTGTACTCCTTTGCTTGGGGATGGAATGTTCTGAGTATGTCTGTGAAGTCCATTTGGTCCAGTGTGTCATTTAAAGTCTTTATTTCCTTGTTGATCTTTTGCTTAGATGATCTGTCCATTTCAGTCAGGGGGGTGTTAAAGTCCCCCACTATTATTGTATTGTTGTCAATGTGTTTCTTTGTTTTTGTTATTAATTGCCTTATATAATTGCCTGCTCCCATGTTCGGGGCATAGATCTTAACAATTGTTAGATCTTCTTGTTGGATAGACCCTTTAAGTAGGATATAGTGTCCTTCCTCATCTCTTATTACAGTCTTTGTTTTAAAATCTAGTTTGTCTGATATAAGGATTGCCACCCCAGCTTTCTTTTGGTGTCCATTAGCATGGTAAATGGTTTTCCACCCCCTCACTTTCAATGTGGGGGTGTCTTTGGGTCTAAAATGAGTCTCTTGCAGACAGCATATTGATGGGTCTTGTTTTTTTTTTTAATTTTTTATTGTTATGTTAATCACCATATATTACATCATTAGTTTTTGGTGCAGTGTTCCATGATTCATTGTTTGTTCATAACACCCAGTGCTCCATGCAGAACGTGCCCTCCTCAATACCCATCACCAGGCTCACCCCTCCTCCTACCCCCTCCCCTCTAGAACCCTCAGTTTGTTTCTCAGAGTCCATCATCTCTCATGGTTCGTCTCCCCCTCTGACATACTCCCCTTTTCTTCCTCTCCTGTTATCTTTTTCTTTTCCTTTTTTCTTAAAATATGTTGCGTTATTTGTTTCAGAAGTACAGAACTGTGATTCAACAGTCTGGCACAATTCACAGCGCTCACCGTAGCACATACCCTCCCCAACGTCTATCACCCAGCCACCCCATCCCTCCCACCCCCAACCACTCCAGTAACACTCAGTTTCTTTCCCGAGATTAAGAATTCCTCATATCAGTGAGGTCATATGATACATGTCTTTCTCTGATTGACTTATTTCACTCAGCATAACACCCTCCAGTTCCATCCACGTCGTTGCAAATGGCAAGATCTCATTCCTTTTGATGGCTGCATAATATTCCATTGTGTATATACACCACATCTTCTTTATCCATTCATCTGTCGATGGGCATCTTGGCTCTTTCCACCGTTTGGCTATGGTGGACATTGCTGCTATAAACATTGGGGTACACGTACCCCTTCGGGTCCCTACATTTGTACCTTTGTGGTAAATACCCAGTAGTGCAATTGCTGGATCGAACGGTAGCTCTAATTTCAACTGTTTGAGGAACCTCCATACTGTTTTCCAGAGGGGTTGCACTAGCTTGCATTCCCACCAACAGTGTAGGAGGGTTCCCCTTTCTCCACATCCCCGCCAACATCTGTCGTTCCCTGACTTGTTAATTTCAGCCATTCTGACGGGTGTGAGGTGGTATCTCATGGAGGTTTTGATTTGGATTTCCCTGATGCCGAGCGATGTGGAGCACTTTTTCATGTGCCTGTTGGCCATTTGGATGTCTTCTTTGGAGACATGTCTGTTCATGTCTTCTGCCCATTTCTTGATTGGACTATTTCTTCTTTGGGTGTTGAGTTTGATCAGTTCTTTATAGATTTTGGATACTAGCCCTTTATCTGATAGGTCATTTGCAAATATTTTCTCCCATTCTGTCGGTTGTCTTTTGGTTTTGTGGACTGTTTCTTTTGCTGTGCAAAAGCTTTTTATCTTGATGAAATCCCAAGAGTTCATTTTTGCCCTGGCTTCCCGTGCCTTTGGCGATGTTTCTAGGAAGAAGTTGCTGCGGCTAAGGTCGAAAAGGTTGCTACCTGTGTTCTCCTTTAGGATTTTGATGGACTCCTGTCTCACGTTTCGGTCTTTCAACCGTTTGGAGTCTATTTTTGTGTGTGGTGTAAGGAAATGGTCCAGTTTCATTCTTCTGCATGTGGCTGTCCAATTTTCCCAACACCATTTGTTGAAGAGACTGTCTTTTTGCCATTGGACATTCTTTCCTGCTTTGTCAAAGATAAGTTGACCATAGAGTTGAGGGTCCATTTCTGGGCTCTCGATTCTGTTCCATTGATCGATGTGTCTGTTTTTGTGCCAGTACCATACTGTCTTGATGATGACAGCTTTGTCATAGAGCTGGAAGTCCGGAATTGTGATGCCGCCAGCTTTGCTTTTCTTTTTCAGGAGTCCTCTGGCTATTCTGGGTCTCTTCTGGTTCCATACAAATTTGAGGATTATTTGTTCCATTTCTTTGAGAAAAGTGGATGGTATTTTGATGGGGATTGCATTGAATGTGTAGATTGCTCTAGGTAGCATTGACATGTTCACAATGTTGATTCTCCCAATCCATGAGCACGGAACGTTGTTCCATTTCTTGGTGTCTTCTTCCATTTCTTTCATGAGTATTTTATAGTTTTCTGAGTACAGATCCTTTGCCTCTTTGGTTAGATTTCTTCCTAGGGATCTAATGATTTTGAGTGCAATTGTAAATGGGATCGACTCCTTGATTTGTCTCTCTTCTGTCTTGTTGTTGGTGTAGAGGAATGCCACCGATTTCTGTGCACTGATTTTGTATCCTGCTACTTTACTGAATTCCTGTATGAGTTCTAGCAGTTTTGGGGTGGAGTCTTTTGGGTTTTCCACATACAGTATCTTATCATCTGCAAAGAGTGAGAGGTTTGACTTCCTCTTTGCCGTTTTGGATGCCTTTGATTTCTTTTTGTTGTCTGATTGCTGTGGCTAGGACTTCTAATACTACGTTGAATAGCACTGGTGAGAGTGGACATCCCTGCCGCGTTCCTGACTTTAGGGGAAAAGCTCTCGGCCTTTCCCCATTGAGAATGATATTCGCTGTCGGTTTTTCATAGATGGCTTTTATGATATTGAGGTATGTACCCTCTATCCCTATACTGTGAAGAGTTTGGATCAAGAAAGGGTGTTGTACTTTGTCAAATACTTTTTCTGCATCTATTGAGAGGATCATATGATTCTTGCTCTTTCTTTTGTTAATGTATTGTATCACGTTGATTGATTTGCGGATGTTGAACCAGCCTTGCAGCCCAGGAATAAATCCCACTTGGTCCTGGTGAATAATCCTTTTAATGTACTGTTGGAACCCATTGCCTAGTTTTTTTTTTTTTTTTTTGTGAGAATTTTTGCTTCCATGTTCATCAAGGATATTGGTCTGTAATTCTCTTTTTTGATGGGGTCTTTGTCTGGTATTGGGATCAAGGTAATGCTGGCCCCATAAAATGAGTTTGGAAGTTTCCCTTCCATTTCTATTTTTTGGAACAGTTTCAGGAGAATAGGTATTAATTCTTCTTGAAATGGCTGATAGAATTCCCCTGGGAAGCCATCTGGCCCTGGGCTTTTGTTTCTTGGGAGATTTTTGATGACTGTTTCAATTTCCTTAGTGGTTATAGGTCTGTTCAGGTTTTCTACTTCTTCCTGGTTCAATTTTGGTCGTTGATACATCTCTAGGAATGCACCCATTTCTTCCAGGTTATCTAATTTGCTGGCATAGAGTTGCTCATAATATGTTCTTATCATTGTTTGTATTTCTTTGGTGTTGGTTGTGATCTCTCCTATTTCCTTCATGATTTTGTTGATTTGGGTCATTTCTCTTTTCTTCTTGATAAGTCTGGCCAGGGGTTTATCAATCTTGTTCATTCTTTCCAAGAACCAGCTCCTAGTTTCGTGGATCTGTTCTACTGTTCTTTTGGTTTCTAGTTCATTGATTTCTGCTCTGATCTTTATGATTTCTCTTCTCCTGCTGGGTTTAGGCTTTATTTGCTGTTCTTTCTCCAGCTCCTTTAGGTGTAGGGTTAGGTTGTGTATTTGAGACCTTTCTTGTTTCTTGAGAAAGGCTTGTATTGCTATATACTTTCCTCTCAGGACTGCCTTTGTTGTATCCCAAAGATTGTGAACCGTTGTGTTTTCATTTTCATTGGTTTCCATGAAATTTTTTAATTCTTCTTTAATTTCCTGGTTGACCCATTCATTCTTTAGTAGGATGCTCTTTAGCCTCCATGTATTTGAGTTCTTTCCGACTTTCCTCTTGTGGTTGAGTTCTAGTTTCAAAGCATTTTGGTCTGAAAATATGCAGGGAATGATCCCAATCTTTTGGTACCGATTGAGACCTGATTTGTGACCTGGGATGTGATCAGTTCTGGAGAATGTTCCATGGGCACTAGAGAAGAATGTGTACTCCTTTGCTTGGGGATGGAATGTTCTGAATATGTCTGTGAAGTCCATTTGGTCCAGTGTGTCATTTAAAGTCTTTATTTCCTTGTTGATCTTTTGCTTAGATGATCTGTCCATTTCAGTCAGGGGGGTGTTAAAGTCCCCCACTATTATTGTATTGTTGTCAATGTGTTTCTTTGCTTTTGTTATTAATTGCCTTATATAATTGCCTGCTCCCATGTTCGGGGCATAGATATTTACAATTGTTAGATCTTCTTGTTGGATAGACCCTTTAAGTAGGATATAGTGTCCTTCCTCATCTCTTATTACAGTCTTTGTTTTAAAATCTAGTTTGTCTGATATAAGGATTGCCACCCCAGCTTTCTTTTGGTGTCCATTAGCATGGTAAATGGTTTTCCACCCCCTCACTTTCAATGTGGGGGTGTCTTTGGGTCTAAAATGAGTCTCTTGCAGACAGCATATTGATGGGTCTTGTTTTTTTTTTTAATTTTTTATTGTTATGTTAATCACCATATATTACATCATTAGTTTTTGGTGCAGTGTTCCATGATTCATTGTTTGTTCATAACACCCAGTGCTCCATGCAGAACGTGCCCTCCTCAATACCCACCACCAGGCTCACCCCTCCTCCTACCCCCTCCCCTCTAGAACCCTCAGTTTGTTTCTCAGAGTCCATCATCTCTCATGGTTCGTCTCCCCCTCTGACATACTCCCCTTTTCTTCCTCTCCTGTTATCTTTTTCTTTTCCTTTTTTCTTAAAATATGTTGCGTTATTTGTTTCAGAAGTACAGAACTGTGATTCAACAGTCTGGCACAATTCACAGCGCTCACCGTAGCACATACCCTCCCCAACGTCTATCACCCAGCCACCCCATCCCTCCCACCCCCAACCACTCCAGTAACACTCAGTTTCTTTCCCGAGATTAAGAATTCCTCATATCAGTGAGGTCATATGATACATGTCTTTCTCTGATTGACTTATTTCACTCAGCATAACACCCTCCAGTTCCATCCACGTCGTTGCAAATGGCAAGATCTCATTCCTTTTGATGGCTGCATAATATTCCATTGTGTATATACACCACATCTTCTTTATCCATTCATCTGTCGATGGGCATCTTGGCTCTTTCCACCGTTTGGCTATGGTGGACATTGCTGCTATAAACATTGGGGTACACGTACCCCTTCGGGTCCCTACATTTGTACCTTTGTGGTAAATACCCAGGAGTGCAATTGCTGGATCGAACGGTAGCTCTAATTTCAACTGTTTGAGGAACCTCCATACTGTTTTCCAGAGGGGTTGCACTAGCTTGCATTCCCACCAACAGTGTAGGAGGGTTCCCCTTTCTCCACATCCCCGCCAACATCTGTCGTTCCCTGACTTGTTAATTTCAGCCATTCTGACGGGTGTGAGGTGGTATCTCATGGAGGTTTTGATTTGGATTTCCCTGATGCCGAGCGATGTGGAGCACTTTTTCATGTGCCTGTTGGCCATTTGGATGTCTTCTTTGGAGACATGTCTGTTCATGTCTTCTGCCCATTTCTTGATTGGATTATTTCTTCTTTGGGTGTTGAGTTTGATAAGTTCTTTATAGATTTTGGATACTAGCCCTTTATCTGATAGGTCATTTGCAAATATTTTCTCCCATTCTGTCGGTTGTCTTTTGGTTTTGTGGACTGTTTCTTTTGCTGTGCAAAAGCTTTTTATCTTGATGAAATCCCAAGAGTTCATTTTTGCCCTGGCTTCCCGTGCCTTTGGCGATGTTTCTAGGAAGAAGTTGCTGCGGCTAAGGTCGAAAAGGTTGCTACCTGTGTTCTCCTTTAGGATTTTGATGGACTCCTGTCTCACGTTTCGGTCTTTCAACCGTTTGGAGTCTATTTTTGTGTGTGGTGTAAGGAAATGGTCCAGTTTCATTCTTCTGCATGTGGCTGTCCAATTTTCCCAACACCATTTGTTGAAGAGACTGTCTTTTTGCCATTGGACATTCTTTCCTGCTTTGTCAAAGATAAGTTGACCATAGAGTTGAGGGTCCATTTCTGGGCTCTCGATTCTGTTCCATTGATCGATGTGTCTGTTTTTGTGCCAGTACCATACTGTCTTGATGATGACAGCTTTGTCATAGAGCTGGAAGTCCGGAATTGTGATGCCGCCAGCTTTGCTTTTCTTTTTCAGGAGTCCTCTGGCTATTCTGGGTCTCTTCTGGTTCCATACAAATTTGAGGATTATTTGTTCCATTTCTTTGAGAAAAGTGGATGGTATTTTGATGGGGATTGCATTGAATGTGTAGATTGCTCTAGGTAGCATTGACATGTTCACAATGTTGATTCTCCCAATCCATGAGCACGGAACGTTGTTCCATTTCTTGGTGTCTTCTTCCATTTCTTTCATGAGTATTTTATAGTTTTCTGAGTACAGATCCTTTGCCTCTTTGGTTAGATTTCTTCCTAGGGATCTAATGGTTTTGGGTGCAATTGTAAATGGGATCGACTCCTTGATTTGTCTCTCTTCTGTCTTGTTGTTGGTGTAGAGGAATGCCACCGATTTCTGTGCACTGATTTTGTATCCTGCTACTTTACTGAATTCCTGTATGAGTTCTAGCAGTTTTGGGGTGGAGTCTTTTGGGTTTTCCACATACAGTATCTTATCATCTGCAAAGAGTGAGAGGTTTGACTTCCTCTTTGCCGTTTTGGATGCCTTTGATTTCTTTTTGTTGTCTGATTGCTGTGGCTAGGACTTCTAATACTACGTTGAATAGCACTGGTGAGAGTGGACATCCCTGCCGCGTTCCTGACTTTAGGGGAAAAGCTCTCGGCCTTTCCCCATTGAGAATGATATTCGCTGTCGGTTTTTCATAGATGGCTTTTATGATATTGAGGTATGTACCCTCTATCCCTATACTGTGAAGAGTTTGGATCAAGAAAGGATGTTGTACTTTGTCAAATGCTTTTTCTGCATCTATTGAGAGGATCATATGATTCTTGCTCTTTCTTTTGTTAATGTATTGTATCACGTTGATTGATTTGCGGATGTTGAACCAGCCTTGCAGCCCAGGAATAAATCCCACTTGGTCCTGGTGAATAATCCTTTTAATGTACTGTTGGAACCCATTGGCTAGTTTTTTTTGTGTGTGTGTGTGAGAATTTTTGCTTCCATGTTCATCAAGGATATTGGTCTGTAATTCTCTTTTTTGATGGGGTCTTTGTCTGGTTTTGGGATCAAGGTAATGCTGGCCCCATAAAATGAGTTTGGAAGTTTCCCTTCCATTTCTATTTTTTGGAACAGTTTCAGGAGAATAGGTATTAATTCTTCTTGAAATGGCTGATAGAATTCCCCTGGGAAGCCATCTGGCCCTGGGCTTTTGTTTCTTGGGAGATTTTTGATGACTGTTTCAATTTCCTTAGTGGTTATAGGTCTGTTCAGGTTTTCTATTTCTTCCTGGTTCAATTTTGGTCGTTGATACATCTCTAGGAATGCACCCATTTCTTCCAGGTTATCTGATTTGCTGGCATAGAGTTGCTCATAATATGTTCTTATCATTGTTTGTATTTCTTTGGTGTTGGTTGTGATCTCTCCTCTTTCCTTCATGATTTTGTTGATTTGGGTCATTTCTCTTTTCTTCTTGATAAGTCTGGCCAGGGGTTTATCAATCTTGTTCATTCTTTCCAAGAACCAGCTCCTAGTTTCGTGGATCTGTTCTACCGTTCTTTTGGTTTCTAGTTCATTGATTTCTGCTCTGATCTTTATGATTTCTCTTCTCCTGCTGGGTTTAGGCTTTATTTGCTGTTCTTTCTCCAGCTCCTTTAGGTGTAGGGTTAGGTTGTGTATTTGAGACCTTTCTTGTTTCTTGAGAAAGGCTTGTATTGCTATA
Organism: Eumetopias jubatus; assembly: GCF_037043125.1. Classification (NCBI taxonomy): domain Eukaryota; kingdom Metazoa; phylum Chordata; class Mammalia; order Carnivora; family Otariidae; genus Eumetopias; species Eumetopias jubatus. Next base: position 116,491 of record NW_028275021.1, read on the forward strand.
TACTTTCCTCTCAGGACTGCCTTTGTTGTATCCCAAAGATTGTGAACCGTTGTGTTTTCATTTTCATTGGTTTCCATGAAATTTTTTAATTCTTCTTTAATTTCCTGGTTGACCCATTCATTCTTTAGTAGGATGCTCTTTAGCCTCCATGTATTTGAGTTCTTTCCGACTTTCCTCTTGTGGTTGAGTTCTAGTTTCAAAGCATTGTGGTCTGAAAATATGCAGGGAATGATCCCAATCTTTTGGTACCGATTGAGACCTGATTTGTGACCTGGGATGTGATCAGTTCTGGAGAATGTTCCATGGGCACTAGAGAAGAATGTGTACTCCTTTGCTTGGGGATGGAATGTTCTGAGTATGTCTGTGAAGTCCATTTGGTCCAGTGTGTCATTTAAAGTCTTTATTTCCTTGTTGATCTTTTGCTTAGATGATCTGTCCATTTCAGTCAGGGGGGTGTTAAAGTCCCCCACTATTATTGTATTGTTGTCAATGTGTTTCTTTGTTTTTGTTATTAATTGCCTTATATAATTGCCTGCTCCCATGTTCGGGGCATAGATCTTAACAATTGTTAGATCTTCTTGTTGGATAGACCCTTTAAGTAGGATATAGTGTCCTTCCTCATCTCTTATTACAGTCTTTGTTTTAAAATCTAGTTTGTCTGATATAAGGATTGCCACCCCAGCTTTCTTTTGGTGTCCATTAGCATGGTAAATGGTTTTCCACCCCCTCACTTTCAATGTGGGGGTGTCTTTGGGTCTAAAATGAGTCTCTTGCAGACAGCATATTGATGGGTCTTGTTTTTTTTTTTAATTTTTTATTGTTATGTTAATCACCATATATTACATCATTAGTTTTTGGTGCAGTGTTCCATGATTCATTGTTTGTTCATAACACCCAGTGCTCCATGCAGAACGTGCCCTCCTCAATACCCATCACCAGGCTCACCCCTCCTCCTACCCCCTCCCCTCTAGAACCCTCAGTTTGTTTCTCAGAGTCCATCATCTCTCATGGTTCGTCTCCCCCTCTGACATACTCCCCTTTTCTTCCTCTCCTGTTATCTTTTTCTTTTCCTTTTTTCTTAAAATATGTTGCGTTATTTGTTTCAGAAGTACAGAACTGTGATTCAACAGTCTGGCACAATTCACAGCGCTCACCGTAGCACATACCCTCCCCAACGTCTATCACCCAGCCACCCCATCCCTCCCACCCCCAACCACTCCAGTAACACTCAGTTTCTTTCCCGAGATTAAGAATTCCTCATATCAGTGAGGTCATATGATACATGTCTTTCTCTGATTGACTTATTTCACTCAGCATAACACCCTCCAGTTCCATCCACGTCGTTGCAAATGGCAAGATCTCATTCCTTTTGATGGCTGCATAATATTCCATTGTGTATATACACCACATCTTCTTTATCCATTCATCTGTCGATGGGCATCTTGGCTCTTTCCACCGTTTGGCTATGGTGGACATTGCTGCTATAAACATTGGGGTACACGTACCCCTTCGGGTCCCTACATTTGTACCTTTGTGGTAAATACCCAGTAGTGCAATTGCTGGATCGAACGGTAGCTCTAATTTCAACTGTTTGAGGAACCTCCATACTGTTTTCCAGAGGGGTTGCACTAGCTTGCATTCCCACCAACAGTGTAGGAGGGTTCCCCTTTCTCCACATCCCCGCCAACATCTGTCGTTCCCTGACTTGTTAATTTCAGCCATTCTGACGGGTGTGAGGTGGTATCTCATGGAGGTTTTGATTTGGATTTCCCTGATGCCGAGCGATGTGGAGCACTTTTTCATGTGCCTGTTGGCCATTTGGATGTCTTCTTTGGAGACATGTCTGTTCATGTCTTCTGCCCATTTCTTGATTGGACTATTTCTTCTTTGGGTGTTGAGTTTGATCAGTTCTTTATAGATTTTGGATACTAGCCCTTTATCTGATAGGTCATTTGCAAATATTTTCTCCCATTCTGTCGGTTGTCTTTTGGTTTTGTGGACTGTTTCTTTTGCTGTGCAAAAGCTTTTTATCTTGATGAAATCCCAAGAGTTCATTTTTGCCCTGGCTTCCCGTGCCTTTGGCGATGTTTCTAGGAAGAAGTTGCTGCGGCTAAGGTCGAAAAGGTTGCTACCTGTGTTCTCCTTTAGGATTTTGATGGACTCCTGTCTCACGTTTCGGTCTTTCAACCGTTTGGAGTCTATTTTTGTGTGTGGTGTAAGGAAATGGTCCAGTTTCATTCTTCTGCATGTGGCTGTCCAATTTTCCCAACACCATTTGTTGAAGAGACTGTCTTTTTGCCATTGGACATTCTTTCCTGCTTTGTCAAAGATAAGTTGACCATAGAGTTGAGGGTCCATTTCTGGGCTCTCGATTCTGTTCCATTGATCGATGTGTCTGTTTTTGTGCCAGTACCATACTGTCTTGATGATGACAGCTTTGTCATAGAGCTGGAAGTCCGGAATTGTGATGCCGCCAGCTTTGCTTTTCTTTTTCAGGAGTCCTCTGGCTATTCTGGGTCTCTTCTGGTTCCATACAAATTTGAGGATTATTTGTTCCATTTCTTTGAGAAAAGTGGATGGTATTTTGATGGGGATTGCATTGAATGTGTAGATTGCTCTAGGTAGCATTGACATGTTCACAATGTTGATTCTCCCAATCCATGAGCACGGAACGTTGTTCCATTTCTTGGTGTCTTCTTCCATTTCTTTCATGAGTATTTTATAGTTTTCTGAGTACAGATCCTTTGCCTCTTTGGTTAGATTTCTTCCTAGGGATCTAATGATTTTGAGTGCAATTGTAAATGGGATCGACTCCTTGATTTGTCTCTCTTCTGTCTTGTTGTTGGTGTAGAGGAATGCCACCGATTTCTGTGCACTGATTTTGTATCCTGCTACTTTACTGAATTCCTGTATGAGTTCTAGCAGTTTTGGGGTGGAGTCTTTTGGGTTTTCCACATACAGTATCTTATCATCTGCAAAGAGTGAGAGGTTTGACTTCCTCTTTGCCGTTTTGGATGCCTTTGATTTCTTTTTGTTGTCTGATTGCTGTGGCTAGGACTTCTAATACTACGTTGAATAGCACTGGTGAGAGTGGACATCCCTGCCGCGTTCCTGACTTTAGGGGAAAAGCTCTCGGCCTTTCCCCATTGAGAATGATATTCGCTGTCGGTTTTTCATAGATGGCTTTTATGATATTGAGGTATGTACCCTCTATCCCTATACTGTGAAGAGTTTGGATCAAGAAAGGGTGTTGTACTTTGTCAAATACTTTTTCTGCATCTATTGAGAGGATCATATGATTCTTGCTCTTTCTTTTGTTAATGTATTGTATCACGTTGATTGATTTGCGGATGTTGAACCAGCCTTGCAGCCCAGGAATAAATCCCACTTGGTCCTGGTGAATAATCCTTTTAATGTACTGTTGGAACCCATTGCCTAGTTTTTTTTTTTTTTTTTTGTGAGAATTTTTGCTTCCATGTTCATCAAGGATATTGGTCTGTAATTCTCTTTTTTGATGGGGTCTTTGTCTGGTATTGGGATCAAGGTAATGCTGGCCCCATAAAATGAGTTTGGAAGTTTCCCTTCCATTTCTATTTTTTGGAACAGTTTCAGGAGAATAGGTATTAATTCTTCTTGAAATGGCTGATAGAATTCCCCTGGGAAGCCATCTGGCCCTGGGCTTTTGTTTCTTGGGAGATTTTTGATGACTGTTTCAATTTCCTTAGTGGTTATAGGTCTGTTCAGGTTTTCTACTTCTTCCTGGTTCAATTTTGGTCGTTGATACATCTCTAGGAATGCACCCATTTCTTCCAGGTTATCTAATTTGCTGGCATAGAGTTGCTCATAATATGTTCTTATCATTGTTTGTATTTCTTTGGTGTTGGTTGTGATCTCTCCTATTTCCTTCATGATTTTGTTGATTTGGGTCATTTCTCTTTTCTTCTTGATAAGTCTGGCCAGGGGTTTATCAATCTTGTTCATTCTTTCCAAGAACCAGCTCCTAGTTTCGTGGATCTGTTCTACTGTTCTTTTGGTTTCTAGTTCATTGATTTCTGCTCTGATCTTTATGATTTCTCTTCTCCTGCTGGGTTTAGGCTTTATTTGCTGTTCTTTCTCCAGCTCCTTTAGGTGTAGGGTTAGGTTGTGTATTTGAGACCTTTCTTGTTTCTTGAGAAAGGCTTGTATTGCTATATACTTTCCTCTCAGGACTGCCTTTGTTGTATCCCAAAGATTGTGAACCGTTGTGTTTTCATTTTCATTGGTTTCCATGAAATTTTTTAATTCTTCTTTAATTTCCTGGTTGACCCATTCATTCTTTAGTAGGATGCTCTTTAGCCTCCATGTATTTGAGTTCTTTCCGACTTTCCTCTTGTGGTTGAGTTCTAGTTTCAAAGCATTTTGGTCTGAAAATATGCAGGGAATGATCCCAATCTTTTGGTACCGATTGAGACCTGATTTGTGACCTGGGATGTGATCAGTTCTGGAGAATGTTCCATGGGCACTAGAGAAGAATGTGTACTCCTTTGCTTGGGGATGGAATGTTCTGAATATGTCTGTGAAGTCCATTTGGTCCAGTGTGTCATTTAAAGTCTTTATTTCCTTGTTGATCTTTTGCTTAGATGATCTGTCCATTTCAGTCAGGGGGGTGTTAAAGTCCCCCACTATTATTGTATTGTTGTCAATGTGTTTCTTTGCTTTTGTTATTAATTGCCTTATATAATTGCCTGCTCCCATGTTCGGGGCATAGATATTTACAATTGTTAGATCTTCTTGTTGGATAGACCCTTTAAGTAGGATATAGTGTCCTTCCTCATCTCTTATTACAGTCTTTGTTTTAAAATCTAGTTTGTCTGATATAAGGATTGCCACCCCAGCTTTCTTTTGGTGTCCATTAGCATGGTAAATGGTTTTCCACCCCCTCACTTTCAATGTGGGGGTGTCTTTGGGTCTAAAATGAGTCTCTTGCAGACAGCATATTGATGGGTCTTGTTTTTTTTTTTAATTTTTTATTGTTATGTTAATCACCATATATTACATCATTAGTTTTTGGTGCAGTGTTCCATGATTCATTGTTTGTTCATAACACCCAGTGCTCCATGCAGAACGTGCCCTCCTCAATACCCACCACCAGGCTCACCCCTCCTCCTACCCCCTCCCCTCTAGAACCCTCAGTTTGTTTCTCAGAGTCCATCATCTCTCATGGTTCGTCTCCCCCTCTGACATACTCCCCTTTTCTTCCTCTCCTGTTATCTTTTTCTTTTCCTTTTTTCTTAAAATATGTTGCGTTATTTGTTTCAGAAGTACAGAACTGTGATTCAACAGTCTGGCACAATTCACAGCGCTCACCGTAGCACATACCCTCCCCAACGTCTATCACCCAGCCACCCCATCCCTCCCACCCCCAACCACTCCAGTAACACTCAGTTTCTTTCCCGAGATTAAGAATTCCTCATATCAGTGAGGTCATATGATACATGTCTTTCTCTGATTGACTTATTTCACTCAGCATAACACCCTCCAGTTCCATCCACGTCGTTGCAAATGGCAAGATCTCATTCCTTTTGATGGCTGCATAATATTCCATTGTGTATATACACCACATCTTCTTTATCCATTCATCTGTCGATGGGCATCTTGGCTCTTTCCACCGTTTGGCTATGGTGGACATTGCTGCTATAAACATTGGGGTACACGTACCCCTTCGGGTCCCTACATTTGTACCTTTGTGGTAAATACCCAGGAGTGCAATTGCTGGATCGAACGGTAGCTCTAATTTCAACTGTTTGAGGAACCTCCATACTGTTTTCCAGAGGGGTTGCACTAGCTTGCATTCCCACCAACAGTGTAGGAGGGTTCCCCTTTCTCCACATCCCCGCCAACATCTGTCGTTCCCTGACTTGTTAATTTCAGCCATTCTGACGGGTGTGAGGTGGTATCTCATGGAGGTTTTGATTTGGATTTCCCTGATGCCGAGCGATGTGGAGCACTTTTTCATGTGCCTGTTGGCCATTTGGATGTCTTCTTTGGAGACATGTCTGTTCATGTCTTCTGCCCATTTCTTGATTGGATTATTTCTTCTTTGGGTGTTGAGTTTGATAAGTTCTTTATAGATTTTGGATACTAGCCCTTTATCTGATAGGTCATTTGCAAATATTTTCTCCCATTCTGTCGGTTGTCTTTTGGTTTTGTGGACTGTTTCTTTTGCTGTGCAAAAGCTTTTTATCTTGATGAAATCCCAAGAGTTCATTTTTGCCCTGGCTTCCCGTGCCTTTGGCGATGTTTCTAGGAAGAAGTTGCTGCGGCTAAGGTCGAAAAGGTTGCTACCTGTGTTCTCCTTTAGGATTTTGATGGACTCCTGTCTCACGTTTCGGTCTTTCAACCGTTTGGAGTCTATTTTTGTGTGTGGTGTAAGGAAATGGTCCAGTTTCATTCTTCTGCATGTGGCTGTCCAATTTTCCCAACACCATTTGTTGAAGAGACTGTCTTTTTGCCATTGGACATTCTTTCCTGCTTTGTCAAAGATAAGTTGACCATAGAGTTGAGGGTCCATTTCTGGGCTCTCGATTCTGTTCCATTGATCGATGTGTCTGTTTTTGTGCCAGTACCATACTGTCTTGATGATGACAGCTTTGTCATAGAGCTGGAAGTCCGGAATTGTGATGCCGCCAGCTTTGCTTTTCTTTTTCAGGAGTCCTCTGGCTATTCTGGGTCTCTTCTGGTTCCATACAAATTTGAGGATTATTTGTTCCATTTCTTTGAGAAAAGTGGATGGTATTTTGATGGGGATTGCATTGAATGTGTAGATTGCTCTAGGTAGCATTGACATGTTCACAATGTTGATTCTCCCAATCCATGAGCACGGAACGTTGTTCCATTTCTTGGTGTCTTCTTCCATTTCTTTCATGAGTATTTTATAGTTTTCTGAGTACAGATCCTTTGCCTCTTTGGTTAGATTTCTTCCTAGGGATCTAATGGTTTTGAGTGCAATTGTAAATGGGATCGACTCCTTGATTTGTCTCTCTTCTGTCTTGTTGTTGGTGTAGAGGAATGCCACCGATTTCTGTGCACTGATTTTGTATCCTGCTACTTTACTGAATTCCTGTATGAGTTCTAGCAGTTTTGGGGTGGAGTCTTTTGGGTTTTCCACATACAGTATCTTATCATCTGCAAAGAGTGAGAGGTTTGACTTCCTCTTTGCCGTTTTGGATGCCTTTGATTTCTTTTTGTTGTCTGATTGCTGTGGCTAGGACTTCTAATACTACGTTGAATAGCACTGGTGAGAGTGGACATCCCTGCCGCGTTCCTGACTTTAGGGGAAAAGCTCTCGGCCTTTCCCCATTGAGAATGATATTCGCTGTCGGTTTTTCATAGATGGCTTTTATGATATTGAGGTATGTACCCTCTATCCCTATACTGTGAAGAGTTTGGATCAAGAAAGGGTGTTGTACTTTGTCAAATGCTTTTTCTGCATCTATTGAGAGGATCATATGATTCTTGCTCTTTCTTTTGTTAATGTATTGTATCACGTTGATTGATTTGCGGATGTTGAACCAGCCTTGCAGCCCAGGAATAAATCCCACTTGGTCCTGGTGAATAATCCTTTTAATGTACTGTTGGAACCCATTGGCTAGTTTTTTTTTTTTTTTTGTGAGAATTTTTGCTTCCATGTTCATCAAGGATATTGGTCTGTAATTCTCTTTTTTGATGGGGTCTTTGTCTGGTATTGGGATCAAGGTAATGCTGGCCCCATAAAATGAGTTTGGAAGTTTCCCTTCCATTTCTATTTTTTGGAACAGTTTCAGGAGAATAGGTATTAATTCTTCTTGAAATGGCTGATAGAATTCCCCTGGGAAGCCATCTGGCCCTGGGCTTTTGTTTCTTGGGAGATTTTTGATGACTGTTTCAATTTCCTTAGTGGTTATAGGTCTGTTCAGGTTTTCTACTTCTTCCTGGTTCAATTTTGGTCGTTGATACATCTCTAGGAATGCACCCATTTCTTCCAGGTTATCTAATTTGCTGGCATAGAGTTGCTCATAATATGTTCTTATCATTGTTTGTATTTCTTTGGTGTTGGTTGTGATCTCTCCTATTTCCTTCATGATTTTGTTGATTTGGGTCATTTCTCTTTTCTTCTTGATAAGTCTGGCCAGGGGTTTATCAATCTTGTTCATTGTTTCCAAGAACCAGCTCCTAGTTTCGTGGATCTGTTCTACTGTTCTTTTGGTTTCTAGTTCATTGATTTCTGCTCTGATCTTTATGATTTCTCTTCTCCTGCTGGGTTTAGGCTTTATTTGCTGTTCTTTCTCCAGCTCCTTTAGGTGTAGGGTTAGGTTGTGTATTTGAGACCTTTCTTGTTTCTTGAGAAAGGCTTGTATTGCTATATACTTTCCTCTCAGGACTGCCTTTGTTGTATCCCAAAGATTGTGAACCGTTGTGTTTTCATTTTCATTGGTTTCCATGAAATTTTTTAATTCTTCTTTAATTTCCTGGTTGACCCATTCATTCTTTAGTAGGATGCTCTTTAGCCTCCATGTATTTGAGTTCTTTCCGACTTTCCTCTTGTGGTTGAGTTCTAGTTTCAAAGCATTTTGGTCTGAAAATATGCAGGGAATGATCCCAATCTTTTGGTACCGATTGAGACCTGATTTGTGACCTGGGATGTGATCAGTTCTGGAGAATGTTCCATGGGCACTAGAGAAGAATGTGTACTCCTTTGCTTGGGGATGGAATGTTCTGAATATGTCTGTGAAGTCCATTTGGTCCAGTGTGTCATTTAAAGTCTTTATTTCCTTGTTGATCTTTTGCTTAGATGATCTGTCCATTTCAGTCAGGGGGGTGTTAAAGTCCCCCACTATTATTGTATTGTTGTCAATGTGTTTCTTTGCTTTTGTTATTAATTGCCTTATATAATTGCCTGCTCCCATGTTCGGGGCATAGATATTTACAATTGTTAGATCTTCTTGTTGGATAGACCCTTTAAGTAGGATATAGTGTCCTTCCTCATCTCTTATTACAGTCTTTGTTTTAAAATCTAGTTTGTCTGATATAAGGATTGCCACCCCAGCTTTCTTTTGGTGTCCATTAGCATGGTAAATGGTTTTCCACCCCCTCACTTTCAATGTGGGGGTGTCTTTGGGTCTAAAATGAGTCTCTTGCAGACAGCATATTGATGGGTCTTGTTTTTTTTTTTAATTTTTTATTGTTATGTTAATCACCATATATTACATCATTAGTTTTTGGTGCAGTGTTCCATGATTCATTGTTTGTTCATAACACCCAGTGCTCCATGCAGAACGTGCCCTCCTCAATACCCACCACCAGGCTCACCCCTCCTCCTACCCCCTCCCCTCTAGAACCCTCAGTTTGTTTCTCAGAGTCCATCATCTCTCATGGTTCGTCTCCCCCTCTGACATACTCCCCTTTTCTTCCTCTCCTGTTATCTTTTTCTTTTCCTTTTTTCTTAAAATATGTTGCGTTATTTGTTTCAGAAGTACAGAACTGTGATTCAACAGTCTGGCACAATTCACAGCGCTCACCGTAGCACATACCCTCCCCAACGTCTATCACCCAGCCACCCCATCCCTCCCACCCCCAACCACTCCAGTAACACTCAGTTTCTTTCCCGAGATTAAGAATTCCTCATATCAGTGAGGTCATATGATACATGTCTTTCTCTGATTGACTTATTTCACTCAGCATAACACCCTCCAGTTCCATCCACGTCGTTGCAAATGGCAAGATCTCATTCCTTTTGATGGCTGCATAATATTCCATTGTGTATATACACCACATCTTCTTTATCCATTCATCTGTCGATGGGCATCTTGGCTCTTTCCACCGTTTGGCTATGGTGGACATTGCTGCTATAAACATTGGGGTACACGTACCCCTTCGGGTCCCTACATTTGTACCTTTGTGGTAAATACCCAGTAGTGCAATTGCTGGATCGAACGGTAGCTCTAATTTCAACTGTTTGAGGAACCTCCATACTGTTTTCCAGAGGGGTTGCACTAGCTTGCATTCCCACCAACAGTGTAGGAGGGTTCCCCTTTCTCCACATCCCCGCCAACATCTGTCGTTCCCTGACTTGTTAATTTCAGCCATTCTGACGGGTGTGAGGTGGTATCTCATGGAGGTTTTGATTTGGATTTCCCTGATGCCGAGCGATGTGGAGCACTTTTTCATGTGCCTGTTGGCCATTTGGATGTCTTCTTTGGAGACATGTCTGTTCATGTCTTCTGCCCATTTCTTGATTGGATTATTTCTTCTTTGGGTGTTGAGTTTGATAAGTTCTTTATAGATTTTGGATACTAGCCCTTTATCTGATAGGTCATTTGCAAATATTTTCTCCCATTCTGTCGGTTGTCTTTTGGTTTTGTGGACTGTTTCTTTTGCTGTGCAAAAGCTTTTTATCTTGATGAAATCCCAAGAGTTCATTTTTGCCCTGGCTTCCCGTGCCTTTGGCGATGTTTCTAGGAAGAAGTTGCTGCGGCTAAGGTCGAAAAGGTTGCTACCTGTGTTCTCCTTTAGGATTTTGATGGACTCCTGTCTCACGTTTCGGTCTTTCAACCGTTTGGAGTCTATTTTTGTGTGTGGTGTAAGGAAATGGTCCAGTTTCATTCTTCTGCATGTGGCTGTCCAATTTTCCCAACACCATTTGTTGAAGAGACTGTCTTTTTGCCATTGGACATTCTTTCCTGCTTTGTCAAAGATAAGTTGACCATAGAGTTGAGGGTCCATTTCTGGGCTCTCGATTCTGTTCCATTGATCGATGTGTCTGTTTTTGTGCCAGTACCATACTGTCTTGATGATGACAGCTTTGTCATAGAGCTGGAAGTCCGGAATTGTGATGCCGCCAGCTTTGCTTTTCTTTTTCAGGAGTCCTCTGGCTATTCTGGGTCTCTTCTGGTTCCATACAAATTTGAGGATTATTTGTTCCATTTCTTTGAGAAAAGTGGATGGTATTTTGATGGGGATTGCATTGAATGTGTAGATTGCTCTAGGTAGCATTGACATGTTCACAATGTTGATTCTCCCAATCCATGAGCACGGAACGTTGTTCCATTTCTTGGTGTCTTCTTCCATTTCTTTCATGAGTATTTTATAGTTTTCTGAGTACAGATCCTTTGCCTCTTTGGTTAGATTTCTTCCTAGGGATCTAATGGTTTTGAGTGCAATTGTAAATGGGATCGACTCCTTGATTTGTCTCTCTTCTGTCTTGTTGTTGGTGTAGAGGAATGCCACCGATTTCTGTGCACTGATTTTGTATCCTGCTACTTTACTGAATTCCTGTATGAGTTCTAGCAGTTTTGGGGTGGAGTCTTTTGGGTTTTCCACATACAGTATCTTATCATCTGCAAAGAGTGAGAGGTTTGACTTCCTCTTTGCCGTTTTGGATGCCTTTGATTTCTTTTTGTTGTCTGATTGCTGTGGCTAGGACTTCTAATACTACGTTGAATAGCACTGGTGAGAGTGGACATCCCTGCCGCGTTCCTGACTTTAGGGGAAAAGCTCTCGGCCTTTCCCCATTGAGAATGATATTCGCTGTCGGTTTTTCATAGATGGCTTTTATGATATTGAGGTATGTACCCTCTATCCCTATACTGTGAAGAGTTTGGATCAAGAAAGGGTGTTGTACTTTGTCAAATGCTTTTTCTGCATCTATTGAGAGGATCATATGATTCTTGCTCTTTCTTTTGTTAATGTATTGTATCACGTTGATTGATTTGCGGATGTTGAACCAGCCTTGCAGCCCAGGAATAAATCCCACTTGGTCCTGGTGAATAATCCTTTTAATGTACTGTTGGAACCCATTGGCTAGTTTTTTTTTTTTTTTTGTGAGAATTTTTGCTTCCATGTTCATCAAGGATATTGGTCTGTAATTTTCTTTTTTGATGGGGTCTTTGTCTGGTATTGGGATCAAGGTAATGCTGGCCCCATAAAATGAGTTTGGAAGTTTCCCTTCCATTTCTATTTTTTGGAACAGTTTCAGGAGAATAGGTATTAATTCTTCTTGAAATGGCTGATAGAATTCCCCTGGGAAGCCATCTGGCCCTGGGCTTTTGTTTCTTGGGAGATTTTTGATGACTGTTTCAATTTCCTTAGTGGTTATAGGTCTGTTCAGGTTTTCTATTTCTTCCTGGTTCAATTTTGGTCATTGATACATCTCTAGGAATGCACCCATTTCTTCCAGGTTATCTAATTTGCTGGCATAGAGTTGCTCATAATATGTTCTTATCATTGTTTGTATTTCTTTGGTGTTGGTTGTGATCTCTCCTCTTTCCTTCATGATTTTGTTGATTTGGGTCATTTCTCTTTTCTTCTTGATAAGTCTGGCCAGGGGTTTATCAATCTTGTTCATTCTTTCCAAGAACCAGCTCCTAGTTTCGTGGATCTGTTCTACTGTTCTTTTGGTTTCTAGTTCATTGATTTCTGCTCTGATCTTTATGATTTCTCTTCTCCTGCTGGGTTTAGGCTTTATTTGCTGTTCTTTCTCCAGCTCCTTTAGGTGTAGGGTTAGGTTGTGTATTTGAGACCTTTCTTGTTTCTTGAGAAAGGCTTGTATTGCTATATACTTTCCTCTCAGGACTGCCTTTGTTGTATCCCAAAGATTGTGAACCGTTGTGTTTTCATTTTCATTGGTTTCCATGAAATTTTTTAATTCTTCTTTAATTTCCTGGTTGACCCATTCATTCTTTAGTAGGATGCTCTTTAGCCTCCATGTATTTGAGTTCTTTCCGACTTTCCTCTTGTGGTTGAGTTCTAGTTTCAAAGCATTGTGGTCTGAAAATATGCAGGGAATGATCCCAATCTTTTGGTACCGATTGAGACCTGATTTGTGACCTGGGATGTGATCAGTTCTGGAGAATGTTCCATGGGCACTAGAGAAGAATGTGTACTCCTTTGCTTGGGGATGGAATGTTCTGAATATGTCTGTGAAGTCCATTTGGTCCAGTGTGTCATTTAAAGTCTTTATTTCCTTGTTGATCTTTTGCTTAGATGATCTGTCCATTTCAGTCAGGGGGGTGTTAAAGTCCCCCACTATTATTGTATTGTTGTCAATGTGTTTCTTTGCTTTTGTTATTAATTGCCTTATATAATTGGCTGCTCCCATGTTCGGGGCATAGATATTTACAATTGTTAGATCTTCTTGTTGGATAGACCCTTTAAGTAGGATATAGTGTCCTTCCTCATCTCTTATTACAGTCTTTGTTTTAAAATCTAGTTTGTCTGATATAAGGATTGCCACCCCAGCTTTCTTTTGGTGTCCATTAGCATGGTAAATGGTTTTCCACCCCCTCACTTTCAATGTGGGGGTGTCTTTGGGTCTAAAATGAGTCTCTTGCAGACAGCATATTGATGGGTCTTGTTTTTTTTTTAATTTTTTATTGTTATGTTAATCACCATATATTACATCATTAGTTTTTGGTGCAGTGTTCCATGATTCATTGTTTGTTCATAACACCCAGTGCTCCATGCAGAACGTGCCCTCCTCAATACCCACCACCAGGCTCACCCCTCCTCCTACCCCCTCCCCTCTAGAACCCTCAGTTTGTTTCTCAGAGTCCATCATCTCTCATGGTTCGTCTCCCCCTCTGACATACTCCCCTTTTCTTCCTCTCCTGTTATCTTTTTCTTTTCCTTTTTTCTTAAAATATGTTGCGTTATTTGTTTCAGAAGTACAGAACTGTGATTCAACAGTCTGGCACAATTCACAGCGCTCACCGTAGCACATACCCTCCCCAATGTCTATCACCCAGCCACCCCATCCCTCCCACCCCCAACCACTCCAGTAACACTCAGTTTCTTTCCCGAGATTAAGAATTCCTCATATCAGTGAGGTCATATGATACATGTCTTTCTCTGATTGACTTATTTCACTCAGCATAACACCCTCCAGTTCCATCCACGTCGTTGCAAATGGCAAGATATCATTCCTTTTGATGGCTGCATAATATTCCATTGTGTATATACACCACATCTTCTTTATCCATTCATCTGTCGATGGGCATCTTGGCTCTTTCCACCGTTTGGCTATGGTGGACATTGCTGCTATAAACATTGGGGTACACGTACCCCTTCGGGTCCCTACATTTGTACCTTTGTGGTAAATACCCAGTAGTGCAATTGCTGGATCGAACGGTAGCTCTAATTTCAACTGTTTGAGGAACCTCCATACTGTTTTCCAGAGGGGTTGCACTAGCTTGCATTCCCACCAACAGTGTAGGAGGGTTCCCCTTTCTCCACATCCCCGCCAACATCTGTCGTTCCCTGACTTGTTAATTTCAGCCATTCTGACGGGTGTGAGGTGGTATCTCATGGAGGTTTTGATTTGGATTTCCCTGATGCCGAGCGATGTGGAGCACTTTTTCATGTGCCTGTTGGCCATTTGGATGTCTTCTTTGGAGACATGTCTGTTCATGTCTTCTGCCCATTTCTTGATTGGATTATTTCTTCTTTGGGTGTTGAGTTTGATCAGTTCTTTATAGATTTTGGATACTAGCCCTTTATCTGATAGGTCATTTGCAAATATTTTCTCCCATTCTGTCGGTTGTCTTTTGGTTTTGTGGACTGTTTCTTTTGCTGTGCAAAAGCTTTTTATCTTGATGAAATCCCAAGAGTTCATTTTTGCCCTGGCTTCCCGTGCCTTTGGCGATGTTTCTAGGAAGAAGTTGCTGCGGCTAAGGTCGAAAAGGTTGCTACCTGTGTTCTCCTTTAGGATTTTGATGGACTCCTGTCTCACGTTTCGGTCTTTCAACCGTTTGGAGTCTATTTTTGTGTGTGGTGTAAGGAAATGGTCCAGTTTCATTCTTCTGCATGTGGCTGTCCAATTTTCCCAACACCATTTGTTGAAGAGACTGTCTTTTTGCCATTGGACATTCTTTCCTGCTTTGTCAAAGATAAGTTGACCATAGAGTTGAGGGTCCATTTCTGGGCTCTCGATTCTGTTCCATTGATCGATGTGTCTGTTTTTGTGCCAGTACCATACTGTCTTGATGATGACAGCTTTGTCATAGAGCTGGAAGTCCGGAATTGTGATGCCGCCAGCTTTGCTTTTCTTTTTCAGGATTCCTCTGGCTATTCTGGGTCTCTTCTGGTTCCATACAAATTTGAGGATTATTTGTTCCATTTCTTTGAGAAAAGTGGATGGTATTTTGATGGGGATTGCATTGAATGTGTAGATTGCTCTAGGTAGCATTGACATGTTCACAATGTTGATTCTCCCAATCCATGAGCACGGAACGTTGTTCCATTTCTTGGTGTCTTCTTCCATTTCTTTCATGAGTATTTTATAGTTTTCTGAGTACAGATCCTTTGCCTCTTTGGTTAGATTTCTTCCTAGGGATCTAATGGTTTTGGGTGCAATTGTAAATGGGATCGACTCCTTGATTTGTCTCTCTTCTGTCTTGTTGTTGGTGTAGAGGAATGCCACCGATTTCTGTGCACTGATTTTGTATCCTGCTACTTTACTGAATTCCTGTATGAGTTCTAGCAGTTTTGGGGTGGAGTCTTTTGGGTTTTCCACATACAGTATCTTATCATCTGCAAAGAGTGAGAGGTTTGACTTCCTCTTTGCCGTTTTGGATGCCTTTGATTTCTTTTTGTTGTCTGATTGCTGTGGCTAGGACTTCTAATACTACGTTGAATAGCACTGGTGAGAGTGGACATCCCTGCCGCGTTCCTGACTTTAGGGGAAAAGCTCTCGGCCTTTCCCCATTGAGAATGATATTCGCTGTCGGTTTTTCATAGATGGCTTTTATGATATTGAGGTATGTACCCTCTATCCCTATACTGTGAAGAGTTTGGATCAAGAAAGGATGTTGTACTTTGTCAAATGCTTTTTCTGCATCTATTGAGAGGATCATATGATTCTTGCTCTTTCTTTTGTTAATGTATTGTATCACGTTGATTGATTTGCGGATGTTGAACCAGCCTTGCAGCCCAGGAATAAATCCCACTTGGTCCTGGTGAATAATCCTTTTAATGTACTGTTGGAACCCATTGGCTAGTTTTTTTTGTGTGTGTGTGTGAGAATTTTTGCTTCCATGTTCATCAAGGATATTGGTCTGTAATTCTCTTTTTTGATGGGGTCTTTGTCTGGTTTTGGGATCAAGGTAATGCTGGCCCCATAAAATGAGTTTGGAAGTTTCCCTTCCATTTCTATTTTTTGGAACAGTTTCAGGAGAATAGGTATTAATTCTTCTTGAAATGGCTGATAGAATTCCCCTGGGAAGCCATCTGGCCCTGGGCTTTTGTTTCTTGGGAGATTTTTGATGACTGTTTCAATTTCCTTAGTGGTTATGGGTCTGTTCAGGTTTTCTATTTCTTCCTGGTTCAATTTTGGTCGTTGATACATCTCTAGGAATGCACCCATTTCTTCCAGGTTATCTAATTTGCTGGCATAGAGTTGCTCATAATATGTTCTTATCATTGTTTGTATTTCTTTGGTGTTGGTTGTGATCTCTCCTCTTTCCTTCATGATTTTGTTGATTTGGGTCATTTCTCTTTTCTTCTTGATAAGTCTGGCCAGGGGTTTATCAATCTTGTTCATTCTTTCCAAGAACCAGCTCCTAGTTTCGTGGATCTGTTCTACGGTTCTTTTGGTTTCTAGTTCATTGATTTCTGCTCTGATCTTTATGATTTCTCTTCTCCTGCTGGGTTTAGGCTTTATTTGCTGTTCTTTCTCCAGCTCCTTTAGGTGTAGGGTTAGGTTGTGTATTTGAGACCTTTCTTGTTTCTTGAGAAAGGCTTGTATTGCTATATACTTTCCTCTCAGGACTGCCTTTGTTGTATCCCAAAGATTGTGAACCGTTGTGTTTTCATTTTCATTGGTTTCCATGAAATTTTTTAATTCTTCTTTAATTTCCTGGTTGACCCATTCATTCTTTAGTAGGATGCTCTTTAGCCTCCATGTATTTGAGTTCTTTCCGACTTTCCTCTTGTGGTTGAGTTCTAGTTTCAAAGCATTGTGGTCTGAAAATATGCAGGGAATGATCCCAATCTTTTGGTACCGATTGAGACCTGATTTGTGACCTGGGATGTGATCAGTTCTGGAGAATGTTCCATGGGCACTAGAGAAGAATGTGTACTCCTTTGCTTGGGGATGGAATGTTCTGAATATGTCTGTGAAGTCCATTTGGTCCAGTGTGTCATTTAAAGTCTTTATTTCCTTGTTGATCTTTTGCTTAGATGATCTGTCCATTTCAGTCAGGGGGGTGTTAAAGTCCCCCACTATTATTGTATTGTTGTCAATGTGTTTCTTTGTTTTTGTTATTAATTGCCTTATATAATTGCCTGCTCCCATGTTCGGGGCATAGATCTTAACAATTGTTAGATCTTCTTGTTGGATAGACCCTTTAAGTAGGATATAGTGTCCTTCCTCATCTCTTATTACAGTCTTTGTTTTAAAATCTAGTTTGTCTGATATAAGGATTGCCACCCCAGCTTTCTTTTGGTGTCCATTAGCATGGTAAATGGTTTTCCACCCCCTCACTTTCAATGTGGGGGTGTCTTTGGGTCTAAAATGAGTCTCTTGCAGACAGCATATTGATGGGTCTTGTTTTTTTTTTAATTTTTTATTGTTATGTTAATCACCATATATTACATCATTAGTTTTTGGTGCAGTGTTCCATGATTCATTGTTTGTTCATAACACCCAGTGCTCCATGCAGAACGTGCCCTCCTCAATACCCACCACCAGGCTCACCCCTCCTCCTACCCCCTCCCCTCTAGAACCCTCAGTTTGTTTCTCAGAGTCCATCATCTCTCATGGTTCGTCTCCCCCTCTGACATACTCCCCTTTTCTTCCTCTCCTGTTATCTTTTTCTTTTCCTTTTTTCTTAAAATATGTTGCGTTATTTGTTTCAGAAGTACAGAACTGTGATTCAACAGTCTGGCACAATTCACAGCGCTCACCATAGCACATACCGTCCCCAAAGTCTATCACCCAGCCACCCCATCCCTCCCACCCCCAACCACTCCAGTAACACTCAGTTTCTTTCCCGAGATTAAGAATTCCTCATATCAGTGAGGTCATATGATACATGTCTTTCTCTGATTGACTTATTTCACTCAGCATAACACCCTCCAGTTCCATCCACGTCGTTGCAAATGGCAAGATCTCATTCCTTTTGATGGCTGCATAATATTCCATTGTGTATATACACCACATCTTCTTTATCCATTCATCTGTCGATGGGCATCTTGGCTCTTTCCACCGTTTGGCTATGGTGGACATTGCTGCTATAAACATTGGGGTACACGTACCCCTTCGGGTCCCTACATTTGTACCTTTGTGGTAAATACCCAGTAGTGCAATTGCTGGATCGAACGGTAGCTCTAATTTCAACTGTTTGAGGAACCTCCATACTGTTTTCCAGAGGGGTTGCACTAGCTTGCATTCCCACCAACAGTGTAGGAGGGTTCCCCTTTCTCCACATCCCCGCCAACATCTGTCGTTCCCTGACTTGTTAATTTCAGCCATTCTGACGGGTGTGAGGTGGTATCTCATGGAGGTTTTGATTTGGATTTCCCTGATGCCGAGCGATGTGGAGCACTTTTTCATGTGCCTGTTGGCCATTTGGATGTCTTCTTTGGAGACATGTCTGTTCATGTCTTCTGCCCATTTCTTGATTGGACTATTTCTTCTTTGGGTGTTGAGTTTGATCAGTTCTTTATAGATTTTGGATACTAGCCCTTTATCTGATAGGTCATTTGCAAATATTTTCTCCCATTCTGTCGGTTGTCTTTTGGTTTTGTGGACTGTTTCTTTTGCTGTGCAAAAGCTTTTTATCTTGATGAAATCCCAAGAGTTCATTTTTGCCCTGGCTTCCCGTGCCTTTGGCGATGTTTCTAGGAAGAAGTTGCTGCGGCTAAGGTCGAAAAGGTTGCTACCTGTGTTCTCCTTTAGGATTTTGATGGACTCCTGTCTCACGTTTCGGTCTTTCAACCGTTTGGAGTCTATTTTTGTGTGTGGTGTAAGGAAATGGTCCAGTTTCATTCTTCTGCATGTGGCTGTCCAATTTTCCCAACACCATTTGTTGAAGAGACTGTCTTTTTGCCATTGGACATTCTTTCCTGCTTTGTCAAAGATAAGTTGACCATAGAGTTGAGGGTCCATTTCTGGGCTCTCGATTCTGTTCCATTGATCGATGTGTCTGTTTTTGTGCCAGTACCATACTGTCTTGATGATGACAGCTTTGTCATAGAGCTGGAAGTCCGGAATTGTGATGCCGCCAGCTTTGCTTTTCTTTTTCAGGAGTCCTCTGGCTATTCTGGGTCTCTTCTGGTTCCATACAAATTTGAGGATTATTTGTTCCATTTCTTTGAGAAAAGTGGATGGTATTTTGATGGGGATTGCATTGAATGTGTAGATTGCTCTAGGTAGCATTGACATCTTCACAATGTTGATTCTCCCAATCCATGAGCACGGAACGTTGTTCCATTTCTTGGTGTCTTCTTCCATTTCTTTCATGAGTATTTTATAGTTTTCTGAGTACAGATCCTTTGCCTCTTTGGTTAGATTTCTTCCTAGGGATCTAATGGTTTTGGGTGCAATTGTAAATGGGATCGACTCCTTGATTTGTCTCTCTTCTGTCTTGTTGTTGGTGTAGAGGAATGCCACCGATTTCTGTGCACTGATTTTGTATCCTGCTACTTTACTGAATTCCTGTATGAGTTCTAGCAGTTTTGGGGTGGAGTCTTTTGGGTTTTCCACATACAGTATCTTATCATCTGCAAAGAGTGAGAGGTTTGACTTCCTCTTTGCCGTTTTGGATGCCTTTGATTTCTTTTTGTTGTCTGATTGCTGTGGCTAGGACTTCTAATACTACGTTGAATAGCACTGGTGAGAGTGGACATCCCTGCCGCGTTCCTGACTTTAGGGGAAAAGCTCTCGGCCTTTCCCCATTGAGAATGATATTCGCTGTCGGTTTTTCATAGATGGCTTTTATGATATTGAGGTATGTACCCTCTATCCCTATACTGTGAAGAGTTTGGATCAAGAAAGGATGTTGTACTTTGTCAAATGCTTTTTCTGCATCTATTGAGAGGATCATATGATTCTTGCTCTTTCTTTTGTTAATGTATTGTATCACGTTGATTGATTTGCGGATGTTGAACCAGCCTTGCAGCCCAGGAATAAATCCCACTTGGTCCTGGTGAATAATCCTTTTAATGTACTGTTGGAACCCATTGGCTAGTTTTTTTTTGTGTGTGTGTGAGAATTTTTGCTTCCATGTTCATCAAGGATATTGGTCTGTAATTCTCTTTTTTGATGGGGTCTTTGTCTGGTTTTGGGATCAAGGTAATGCTGGCCCCATAAAATGAGTTTGGAAGTTTCCCTTCCATTTCTATTTTTTGGAACAGTTTCAGGAGAATAGGTATTAATTCTTCTTGAAATGGCTGATAGAATTCCCCTGGGAAGCCATCTGGCCCTGGGCTTTTGTTTCTTGGGAGATTTTTGATGACTGTTTCAATTTCCTTAGTGGTTATGGGTCTGTTCAGGTTTTCTATTTCTTCCTGGTTCAATTTTGGTCGTTGATACATCTCTAGGAATGCACCCATTTCTTCCAGGTTATCTAATTTGCTGGCATAGAGTTGCTCATAATATGTTCTTATCATTGTTTGTATTTCTTTGGTGTTGGTTGTGATCTCTCCTCTTTCCTTCATGATTTTGTTGATTTGGGTCATTTCTCTTTTCTTCTTGATAAGTCTGGCCAGGGGTTTATCAATCTTGTTCATTCTTTCCAAGAACCAGCTCCTAGTTTCGTGGATCTGTTCTACGGTTCTTTTGGTTTCTAGTTCATTGATTTCTGCTCTGATCTTTATGATTTCTCTTCTCCTGCTGGGTTTAGGCTTTATTTGCTGTTCTTTCTCCAGCTCCTTTAGGTGTAGGGTTAGGTTGTGTATTTGAGACCTTTCTTGTTTCTTGAGAAAGGCTTGTATTGCTATATACTTTCCTCTCAGGACTGCCTTTGTTGTATCCCAAAGATTGTGAACCGTTGTGTTTTCATTTTCATTGGTTTCCATGAAATTTTTTAATTCTTCTTTAATTTCCTGGTTGACCCATTCATTCTTTAGTAGGATGCTCTTTAGCCTCCATGTATTTGAGTTCTTTCCGACTTTCCTCTTGTGGTTGAGTTCTAGTTTCAAAGCATTGTGGTCTGAAAATATGCAGGGAATGATCCCAATCTTTTGGTACCGATTGAGACCTGATTTGTGACCTGGGATGTGATCAGTTCTGGAGAATGTTCCATGGGCACTAGAGAAGAATGTGTACTCCTTTGCTTGGGGATGGAATGTTCTGAATATGTCTGTGAAGTCCATTTGGTCCAGTGTGTCATTGAAAGTCTTTATTTCCTTGTTGATCTTTTGCTTAGATGATCTGTCCATTTCAGTCAGGGGGGTGTTAAAGTCCCCCACTATTATTGTATTGTTGTCAATGTGTTTCTTTGTTTTTGTTATTAATTGCCTTATATAATTGCCTGCTCCCATGTTCGGGGCATAGATCTTAACAATTGTTAGATCTTCTTGTTGGATAGACCCTTTAAGTAGGATATAGTGTCCTTCCTCATCTCTTATTACAGTCTTTGTTTTAAAATCTAGTTTGTCTGATATAAGGATTGCCACCCCAGCTTTCTTTTGGTGTCTATTAGCATGGTAAATGGTTTTCCACCCCCTCACTTTCAATGTGGGGGTGTCTTTGGGTCTAAAATGAGTCTCTTGCAGACAGCATATTGATGGGTCTTGTTTTTTTTTTTAATTTTTTATTGTTATGTTAATCACCATATATTACATCATTAGTTTTTGGTGCAGTGTTCCATGATTCATTGTTTGTTCATAACACCCAGTGCTCCATGCAGAACGTGCCCTCCTCAATACCCATCACCAGGCTCACCCCTCCTCCTACCCCCTCCCCTCTAGAACCCTCAGTTTGTTTCTCAGAGTCCATCATCTCTCATGGTTCGTCTCCCCCTCTGACATACTCCCCTTTTCTTCCTCTCCTGTTATCTTTTTCTTTTCCTTTTTTCTTAAAATATGTTGCGTTATTTGTTTCAGAAGTACAGAACTGTGATTCAACAGTCTGGCACAATTCACAGCGCTCACCGTAGCACATACCCTCCCCAACGTCTATCACCCAGCCACCCCATCCCTCCCACCCCCAACCACTCCAGTAACACTCAGTTTCTTTCCCGAGATTAAGAATTCCTCATATCAGTGAGGTCATATGATACATGTCTTTCTCTGATTGACTTATTTCACTCAGCATAACACCCTCCAGTTCCATCCACGTCGTTGCAAATGGCAAGATCTCATTCCTTTTGATGGCTGCATAATATTCCATTGTGTATATACACCACATCTTCTTTATCCATTCATCTGTCGATGGGCATCTTGGCTCTTTCCACCGTTTGGCTATGGTGGACATTGCTGCTATAAACATTGGGGTACACGTACCCCTTCGGGTCCCTACATTTGTACCTTTGTGGTAAATACCCAGTAGTGCAATTGCTGGATCGAACGGTATCTCTAATTTCAACTGTTTGAGGAACCTCCATACTGTTTTCCAGAGGGGTTGCACTAGCTTGCATTCCCACCAACAGTGTAGGAGGGTTCCCCTTTCTCCACATCCCCGCCAACATCTGTCGTTCCCTGACTTGTTAATTTCAGCCATTCTGACGGGTGTGAGGTGGTATCTCATGGAGGTTTTGATTTGGATTTCCCTGATGCCGAGCGATGTGGAGCACTTTTTCATGTGCCTGTTGGCCATTTGGATGTCTTCTTTGGAGACATGTCTGTTCATGTCTTCTGCCCATTTCTTGATTGGACTATTTCTTCTTTGGGTGTTGAGTTTGATCAGTTCTTTATAGATTTTGGATACTAGCCCTTTATCTGATAGGTCATTTGCAAATATTTTCTCCCATTCTGTCGGTTGTCTTTTGGTTTTGTGGACTGTTTCTTTTGCTGTGCAAAAGCTTTTTATCTTGATGAAATCCCAAGAGTTCATTTTTGCCCTGGCTTCCCGTGCCTTTGGCGATGTTTCTAGGAAGAAGTTGCTGCGGCTAAGGTCGAAAAGGTTGCTACCTGTGTTCTCCTTTAGGATTTTGATGGACTCCTGTCTCACGTTTCGGTCTTTCAACCGTTTGGAGTCTATTTTTGTGTGTGGTGTAAGGAAATGGTCCAGTTTCATTCTTCTGCATGTGGCTGTCCAATTTTCCCAACACCATTTGTTGAAGAGACTGTCTTTTTGCCATTGGACATTCTTTCCTGCTTTGTCAAAGATAAGTTGACCATAGAGTTGAGGGTCCATTTCTGGGCTCTCGATTCTGTTCCATTGATCGATGTGTCTGTTTTTGTGCCAGTACCATACTGTCTTGATGATGACAGCTTTGTCATAGAGCTGGAAGTCCGGAATTGTGATGCCGCCAGCTTTGCTTTTCTTTTTCAGGAGTCCTCTGGCTATTCTGGGTCTCTTCTGGTTCCATACAAATTTGAGGATTATTTGTTCCATTTCTTTGAGAAAAGTGGATGGTATTTTGATGGGGATTGCATTGAATGTGTAGATTGCTCTAGGTAGCATTGACATGTTCACAATGTTGATTCTCCCAATCCATGAGCACGGAACGTTGTTCCATTTCTTGGTGTCTTCTTCCATTTCTTTCATGAGTATTTTATAGTTTTCTGAGTACAGATCCTTTGCCTCTTTGGTTAGATTTCTTCCTAGGGATCTAATGATTTTGAGTGCAATTGTAAATGGGATCGACTCCTTGATTTGTCTCTCTTCTGTCTTGTTGTTGGTGTAGAGGAAATCCACCGATTTCTGTGCACTGATTTTGTATCCTGCTACTTTACTGAATTCCTGTATGAGTTCTAGCAGTTTTGGGGTGGAGTCTTTTGGGTTTTCCACATACAGTATCTTATCATCTGCAAAGAGTGAGAGGTTTGACTTCCTCTTTGCCGTTTTGGATGCCTTTGATTTCTTTTTGTTGTCTGATTGCTGTGGCTAGGACTTCTAATACTACGTTGAATAGCACTGGTGAGAGTGGACATCCCTGCCGCGTTCCTGACTTTAGGGGAAAAGCTCTCGGCCTTTCCCCATTGAGAATGATATTCGCTGTCGGTTTTTCATAGATGGCTTTTATGATATTGAGGTATGTACCCTCTATCCCTATACTGTGAAGAGTTTGGATCAAGAAAGGGTGTTGTACTTTGTCAAATACTTTTTCTGCATCTATTGAGAGGATCATATGATTCTTGCTCTTTCTTTTGTTAATGTATTGTATCACGTTGATTGATTTGCGGATGTTGAACCAGCCTTGCAGCCCAGGAATAAATCCCACTTGGTCCTGGTGAATAATCCTTTTAATGTACTGTTGGAACCCATTGGCTAGTTTTTTTTTTTTTTTTTGTGAGAATTTTTGCTTCCATGTTCATCAAGGATATTGGTCTGTAATTCTCTTTTTTGTTGGGGTCTTTGTCTGGTATTGGGATCAAGGTAATGCTGGCCCCATAAAATGAGTTTGGAAGTTTCCCTTCCATTTCTATTTTTTGGAACAGTTTCAGGAGAATAGGTATTAATTCTTCTTGAAATGGCTGATAGAATTCCCCTGGGAAGCCATCTGGCCCTGGGCTTTTGTTTCTTGGGAGATTTTTGATGACTGTTTCAATTTCCTTAGTGGTTATAGGTCTGTTCAGGTTTTCTACTTCTTCCTGGTTCAATTTTGGTCGTTGATACATCTCTAGGAATGCACCCATTTCTTCCAGGTTATCTAATTTGCTGGCATAGAGTTGCTCATAATATGTTCTTATCATTGTTTGTATTTCTTTGGTGTTGGTTGTGATCTCTCCTATTTCCTTCATGATTTTGTTGATTTGGGTCATTTCTCTTTTCTTCTTGATAAGTCTGGCCAGGGGTTTATCAATCTTGTTCATTCTTTCCAAGAACCAGCTCCTAGTTTCGTGGATCTGTTCTACTGTTCTTTTGGTTTCTAGTTCATTGATTTCTGCTCTGATCTTTATGATTTCTCTTCTCCTGCTGGGTTTAGGCTTTATTTGCTGTTCTTTCTCCAGCTCCTTTAGGTGTAGGGTTAGGTTGTGTATTTGAGACCTTTCTTGTTTCTTGAGAAAGGCTTGTATTGCTATATACTTTCCTCTCAGGACTGCCTTTGTTGTATCCCAAAGATTGTGAACCGTTGTGTTTTCATTTTCATTGGTTTCCATGAAATTTTTTAATTCTTCTTTAATTTCCTGGTTGACCCATTCATTCTTTAGTAGGATGCTCTTTAGCCTCCATGTATTTGAGTTCTTTCCGACTTTCCTCTTGTGGTTGAGTTCTAGTTTCAAAGCATTTTGGTCTGAAAATATGCAGGGAATGATCCCAATCTTTTGGTACCGATTGAGACCTGATTTGTGACCTGGGATGTGATCAGTTCTGGAGAATGTTCCATGGGCACTAGAGAAGAATGTGTACTCCTTTGCTTGGGGATGGAATGTTCTGAATATGTCTGTGAAGTCCATTTGGTCCAGTGTGTCATTTAAAGTCTTTATTTCCTTGTTGATCTTTTGCTTAGATGATCTGTCCATTTCAGTCAGGGGGGTGTTAAAGTCCCCCACTATTATTGTATTGTTGTCAATGTGTTTCTTTGCTTTTGTTATTAATTGCCTTATATAATTGCCTGCTCCCATGTTCGGGGCATAGATATTTACAATTGTTAGATCTTCTTGTTGGATAGACCCTTTAAGTAGGATATAGTGTCCTTCCTCATCTCTTATTACAGTCTTTGTTTTAAAATCTAGTTTGTCTGATATAAGGATTGCCACCCCAGCTTTCTTTTGGTGTCCATTAGCATGGTAAATGGTTTTCCACCCCCTCACTTTCAATGTGGGGGTGTCTTTGGGTCTAAAATGAGTCTCTTGCAGACAGCATATTGATGGGTCTTGTTTTTTTTTTTAATTTTTTATTGTTATGTTAATCACCATATATTACATCATTAGTTTTTGGTGCAGTGTTCCATGATTCATTGTTTGTTCATAACACCCAGTGCTCCATGCAGAACGTGCCCTCCTCAATACCCACCACCAGGCTCACCCCTCCTCCTACCCCCTCCCCTCTAGAACCCTCAGTTTGTTTCTCAGAGTCCATCATCTCTCATGGTTCTTCTCCCCCTCTGACATACTCCCCTTTTCTTCCTCTCCTGTTATCTTTTTCTTTTCCTTTTTTCTTAAAATATGTTGCGTTATTTGTTTCAGAAGTACAGAACTGTGATTCAACAGTCTGGCACAATTCACAGCGCTCACCGTAGCACATACCCTCCCCAACGTCTATCACCCAGCCACCCCATCCCTCCCACCCCCAACCACTCCAGTAACACTCAGTTTCTTTCCCGAGATTAAGAATTCCTCATATCAGTGAGGTCATATGATACATGTCTTTCTCTGATTGACTTATTTCACTCAGCATAACACCCTCCAGTTCCATCCACGTCGTTGCAAATGGCAAGATCTCATTCCTTTTGATGGCTGCATAATATTCCATTGTGTATATACACCACATCTTCTTTATCCATTCATCTGTCGATGGGCATCTTGGCTCTTTCCACCGTTTGGCTATGGTGGACATTGCTGCTATAAACATTGGGGTACACGTACCCCTTCGGGTCCCTACATTTGTACCTTTGTGGTAAATACCCAGTAGTGCAATTGCTGGATCGAACGGTAGCTCTAATTTCAACTGTTTGAGGAACCTCCATACTGTTTTCCAGAGGGGTTGCACTAGCTTGCATTCCCACCAACAGTGTAGGAGGGTTCCCCTTTCTCCACATCCCCGCCAACATCTGTCGTTCCCTGACTTGTTAATTTCAGCCATTCTGACGGGTGTGAGGTGGTATCTCATGGAGGTTTTGATTTGGATTTCCCTGATGCCGAGCGATGTGGAGCACTTTTTCATGTGCCTGTTGGCCATTTGGATGTCTTCTTTGGAGACATGTCTGTTCATGTCTTCTGCCCATTTCTTGATTGGATTATTTCTTCTTTGGGTGTTGAGTTTGATAAGTTCTTTATAGATTTTGGATACTAGCCCTTTATCTGATAGGTCATTTGCAAATATTTTCTCCCATTCTGTCGGTTGTCTTTTGGTTTTGTGGACTGTTTCTTTTGCTGTGCAAAAGCTTTTTATCTTGATGAAATCCCAAGAGTTCATTTTTGCCCTGGCTTCCCGTGCCTTTGGCGATGTTTCTAGGAAGAAGTTGCTGCGGCTAAGGTCGAAAAGGTTGCTACCTGTGTTCTCCTTTAGGATTTTGATGGACTCCTGTCTCACGTTTCGGTCTTTCAACCGTTTGGAGTCTATTTTTGTGTGTGGTGTAAGGAAATGGTCCAGTTTCATTCTTCTGCATGTGGCTGTCCAATTTTCCCAACACCATTTGTTGAAGAGACTGTCTTTTTGCCATTGGACATTCTTTCCTGCTTTGTCAAAGATAAGTTGACCATAGAGTTGAGGGTCCATTTCTGGGCTCTCGATTCTGTTCCATTGATCGATGTGTCTGTTTTTGTGCCAGTACCATACTGTCTTGATGATGACAGCTTTGTCATAGAGCTGGAAGTCCGGAATTGTGATGCCGCCAGCTTTGCTTTGCTTTTTCAGGAGTCCTCTGGCTATTCTGGGTCTCTTCTGGTTCCATACAAATTTGAGGATTATTTGTTCCATTTCTTTGAGAAAAGTGGATGGTATTTTGATGGGGATTGCATTGAATGTGTAGATTGCTCTAGGTAGCATTGACATGTTCACAATGTTGATTCTCCCAATCCATGAGCACGGAACGTTGTTCCATTTCTTGGTGTCTTCTTCCATTTCTTTCATGAGTATTTTATAGTTTTCTGAGTACAGATACTTTGCCTCTTTGGTTAGATTTCTTCCTAGGGATCTAATGGTTTTGAGTGCAATTGTAAATGGGATCGACTCCTTGATTTGTCTCTCTTCTGTCTTGTTGTTGGTGTAGAGGAATGCCACCGATTTCTGTGCACTGATTTTGTATCCTGCTACTTTACTGAATTCCTGTATGAGTTCTAGCAGTTTTGGGGTGGAGTCTTTTGGGTTTTCCACATACAGTATCTTATCATCTGCAAAGAGTGAGAGGTTTGACTTCCTCTTTGCCGTTTTGGATGCCTTTGATTTCTTTTTGTTGTCTGATTGCTGTGGCTAGGACTTCTAATACTACGTTGAATAGCACTGGTGAGAGTGGACATCCCTGCCGCGTTCCTGACTTTAGGGGAAAAGCTCTCGGCCTTTCCCCATTGAGAATGATATTCGCTGTCGGTTTTTCATAGATGGCTTTTATGATATTGAGGTATGTACCCTCTATCCCTATACTGTGAAGAGTTTGGATCAAGAAAGGGTGTTGTACTTTGTCAAATACTTTTTCTGCATCTATTGAGAGGATCATATGATTCTTGCTCTTTCTTTTGTTAATGTATTGTATCACGTTGATTGATTTGCGGATGTTGAACCAGCCTTGCAGCCCAGGAATAAATCCCACTTGGTCCTGGTGAATAATCCTTTTAATGTACTGTTGGAACCCATTGGCTAGTTTTTTTTTTTTTTTTTTTTTGTGAGAATTTTTGCTTCCATGTTCATCAAGGATATTGGTCTGTAATTCTCTTTTTTGATGGGGTCTTTGTCTGGTATTGGGATCAAGGTAATGCTGGCCCCATAAAATGAGTTTGGAAGTTTCCCTTCCATTTCTATTTTTTGGAACAGTTTCAGGAGAATAGGTATTAATTCTTCTTGAAATGGCTGATAGAATTCCCCTGGGAAGCCATCTGGCCCTGGGCTTTTGTTTCTTGGGAGATTTTTGATGACTGTTTCAATTTCCTTAGTGGTTATAGGTCTGTTCAGGTTTTCTACTTCTTCCTGGTTCAATTTTGGTCGTTGATACATCTCTAGGAATGCACCCATTTCTTCCAGGTTATCTAATTTGCTGGCATAGAGTTGCTCATAATATGTTCTTATCATTGTTTGTATTTCTTTGGTGTTGGTTGTGATCTCTCCTCTTTCCTTCATGATTTTGTTGATTTGGGTCATTTCTCTTTTCTTCTTGATAAGTCTGGCCAGGGGTTTATCAATCTTGTTCATTCTTTCCAAGAACCAGCTCCTAGTTTCGTGGATCTGTTCTACGGTTCTTTTGGTTTCTAGTTCATTGATTTCTGCTCTGATCTTTATGATTTCTCTTCTCCTGCTGGGTTTAGGCTTTATTTGCTGTTCTTTCTCCAGCTCCTTTAGGTGTAGGGTTAGGTTGTGTATTTGAGACCTTTCTTGTTTCTTGAGAAAGGCTTGTATTGCTATATACTTTCCTCTCAGGACTGCCTTTGTTGTATCCCAAAGATTGTGAACCGTTGTGTTTTCATTTTCATTGGTTTCCATGAAATTTTTTAATTCTTCTTTAATTTCCTGGTTGACCCATTCATTCTTTAGTAGGATGCTCTTTAGCCTCCATGTATTTGAGTTCTTTCCGACTTTCCTCTTGTGGTTGAGTTCTAGTTTCAAAGCATTGTGGTCTGAAAATATGCAGGGAATGATCCCAATCTTTTGGTACCGATTGAGACCTGATTTGTGACCTGGGATGTGATCAGTTCTGGAGAATGTTCCATGGGCACTAGAGAAGAATGTGTACTCCTTTGCTTGGGGATGGAATGTTCTGAATATGTCTGTGAAGTCCATTTGGTCCAGTGTGTCATTTAAAGTCTTTATTTCCTTGTTGATCTTTTGCTTAGATGATCTGTCCATTTCAGTCAGGGGGGTGTTAAAGTCCCCCACTATTATTGTATTGTTGTCAATGTGTTTCTTTGTTTTTGTTATTAATTGCCTTATATAATTGCCTGCTCCCATGTTCGGGGCATAGATCTTAACAATTGTTAGATCTTCTTGTTGGATAGACCCTTTAAGTAGGATATAGTGTCCTTCCTCATCTCTTATTACAGTCTTTGTTTTAAAATCTAGTTTGTCTGATATAAGGATTGCCACCCCAGCTTTCTTTTGGTGTCCATTAGCATGGTAAATGGTTTTCCACCCCCTCACTTTCAATGTGGGGGTGTCTTTGGGTCTAAAATGAGTCTCTTGCAGACAGCATATTGATGGGTCTTGTTTTTTTTTTAATTTTTTATTGTTATGTTAATCACCATATATTACATCATTAGTTTTTGGTGCAGTGTTCCATGATTCATTGTTTGTTCATAACACCCAGTGCTCCATGCAGAACGTGCCCTCCTCAATACCCACCACCAGGCTCACCCCTCCTCCTACCCCCTCCCCTCTAGAACCCTCAGTTTGTTTCTCAGAGTCCATCATCTCTCATGGTTCGTCTCCCCCTCTGACATACTCCCCTTTTCTTCCTCTCCTGTTATCTTTTTCTTTTCCTTTTTTCTTAAAATATGTTGCGTTATTTGTTTCAGAAGTACAGAACTGTGATTCAACAGTCTGGCACAATTCACAGCGCTCACCGTAGCACATACCGTCCCCAAAGTCTATCACCCAGCCACCCCATCCCTCCCACCCCCAACCACTCCAGTAACACTCAGTTTCTTTCCCGAGATTAAGAATTCCTCATATCAGTGAGGTCATATGATACATGTCTTTCTCTGATTGACTTATTTCACTCAGCATAACACCCTCCAGTTCCATCCACGTCGTTGCAAATGGCAAGATCTCATTCCTTTTGATGGCTGCATAATATTCCATTGTGTATATACACCACATCTTCTTTATCCATTCATCTGTCGATGGGCATCTTGGCTCTTTCCACCGTTTGGCTATGGTGGACATTGCTGCTATAAACATTGGGGTACACGTACCCCTTCGGGTCCCTACATTTGTACCTTTGTGGTAAATACCCAGTAGTGCAATTGCTGGATCGAACGGTAGCTCTAATTTCAACTGTTTGAGGAACCTCCATACTGTTTTCCAGAGGGGTTGCACTAGCTTGCATTCCCACCAACAGTGTAGGAGGGTTCCCCTTTCTCCACATCCCCGCCAACATCTGTCGTTCCCTGACTTGTTAATTTCAGCCATTCTGACGGGTGTGAGGTGGTATCTCATGGAGGTTTTGATTTGGATTTCCCTGATGCCGGGAGATGTGGAGCACTTTTTCATGTGCCTGTTGGCCATTTGGATGTCTTCTTTGGAGACATGTCTGTTCATGTCTTCTGCCCATTTCTTGATTGGACTATTTCTTCTTTGGGTGTTGAGTTTGATCAGTTCTTTATAGATTTTGGATACTAGCCCTTTATCTGATAGGTCATTTGCAAATATTTTCTCCCATTCTGTCGGTTGTCTTTTGGTTTTGTGGACTGTTTCTTTTGCTGTGCAAAAGCTTTTTATCTTGATGAAATCCCAAGAGTTCATTTTTGCCCTGGCTTCCCGTGCCTTTGGCGATGTTTCTAGGAAGAAGTTGCTGCGGCTAAGGTCGAAAAGGTTGCTACCTGTGTTCTCCTTTAGGATTTTGATGGACTCCTGTCTCACGTTTCGGTCTTTCAACCGTTTGGAGTCTATTTTTGTGTGTGGTGTAAGGAAATGGTCCAGTTTCATTCTTCTGCATGTGGCTGTCCAATTTTCCCAACACCATTTGTTGAAGAGACTGTCTTTTTGCCATTGGACATTCTTTCCTGCTTTGTCAAAGATAAGTTGACCATAGAGTTGAGGGTCCATTTCTGGGCTCTCGATTCTGTTCCATTGATCGATGTGTCTGTTTTTGTGCCAGTACCATACTGTCTTGATGATGACAGCTTTGTCATAGAGCTGGAAGTCCGGAATTGTGATGCCGCCAGCTTTGCTTTTCTTTTTCAGGAGTCCTCTGGCTATTCTGGGTCTCTTCTGGTTCCATACAAATTTGAGGATTATTTGTTCCATTTCTTTGAGAAAAGTGGATGGTATTTTGATGGGGATTGCATTGAATGTGTAGATTGCTCTAGGTAGCATTGACATGTTCACAATGTTGATTCTCCCAATCCATGAGCACGGAACGTTGTTCCATTTCTTGGTGTCTTCTTCCATTTCTTTCATGAGTATTTTATAGTTTTCTGAGTACAGATCCTTTGCCTCTTTGGTTAGATTTCTTCCTAGGGATCTAATGGTTTTGGGTGCAATTGTAAATGGGATCGACTCCTTGATTTGTCTCTCTTCTGTCTTGTTGTTGGTGTAGAGGAATGCCACCGATTTCTGTGCACTGATTTTGTATCCTGCTACTTTACTGAATTCCTGTATGAGTTCTAGCAGTTTTGGGGTGGAGTCTTTTGGGTTTTCCACATACAGTATCTTATCATCTGCAAAGAGTGAGAGGTTTGACTTCCTCTTTGCCGTTTTGGATGCCTTTGATTTCTTTTTGTTGTCTGATTGCTGTGGCTAGGACTTCTAATACTACGTTGAATAGCACTGGTGAGAGTGGACATCCCTGCCGCGTTCCTGACTTTAGGGGAAAAGCTCTCGGCCTTTCCCCATTGAGAATGATATTCGCTGTCGGTTTTTCATAGATGGCTTTTATGATATTGAGGTATGTACCCTCTATCCCTATACTGTGAAGAGTTTGGATCAAGAAAGGATGTTGTACTTTGTCAAATGCTTTTTCTGCATCTATTGAGAGGATCATATGATTCTTGCTCTTTCTTTTGTTAATGTATTGTATCACGTTGATTGATTTGCGGATGTTGAACCAGCCTTGCAGCCCAGGAATAAATCCCACTTGGTCCTGGTGAATAATCCTTTTAATGTACTGTTGGAACCCATTGGCTAGTTTTTTTTTGTGTGTGTGTGAGAATTTTTGCTTCCATGTTCATCAAGGATATTGGTCTGTAATTCTCTTTTTTGATGGGGTCTTTGTCTGGTTTTGGGATCAAGGTAATGCTGGCCCCATAAAATGAGTTTGGAAGTTTCCCTTCCATTTCTATTTTTTGGAACAGTTTCAGGAGAATAGGTATTAATTCTTCTTGAAATGGCTGATAGAATTCCCCTGGGAAGCCATCTGGCCCTGGGCTTTTGTTTCTTGGGAGATTTTTGATGACTGTTTCAATTTCCTTAGTGGTTATGGGTCTGTTCAGGTTTTCTATTTCTTCCTGGTTCAATTTTGGTCGTTGATACATCTCTAGGAATGCACCCATTTCTTCCAGGTTATCTAATTTGCTGGCATAGAGTTGCTCATAATATGTTCTTATCATTGTTTGTATTTCTTTGGTGTTGGTTGTGATCTCTCCTCTTTCCTTCATGATTTTGTTGATTTGGGTCATTTCTCTTTTCTTCTTGATAAGTCTGGCCAGGGGTTTATCAATCTTGTTCATTCTTTCCAAGAACCAGCTCCTAGTTTCGTGGATCTGTTCTACGGTTCTTTTGGTTTCTAGTTCATTGATTTCTGCTCTGATCTTTATGATTTCTCTTCTCCTGCTGGGTTTAGGCTTTATTTGCTGTTCTTTCTCCAGCTCCTTTAGGTGTAGGGTTAGGTTGTGTATTTGAGACCTTTCTTGTTTCTTGAGAAAGGCTTGTATTGCTATATACTTTCCTCTCAGGACTGCCTTTGTTGTATCCCAAAGATTGTGAACCGTTGTGTTTTCATTTTCATTGGTTTCCATGAAATTTTTTAATTCTTCTTTAATTTCCTGGTTGACCCATTCATTCTTTAGTAGGATGCTCTTTAGCCTCCATGTATTTGAGTTCTTTCCGACTTTCCTCTTGTGGTTGAGTTCTAGTTTCAAAGCATTGTGGTCTGAAAATATGCAGGGAATGATCCCAATCTTTTGGTACCGATTGAGACCTGATTTGTGACCTGGGATGTGATCAGTTCTGGAGAATGTTCCATGGGCACTAGAGAAGAATGTGTACTCCTTTGCTTGGGGATGGAATGTTCTGAATATGTCTGTGAAGTCCATTTGGTCCAGTGTGTCATTTAAAGTCTTTATTTCCTTGTTGATCTTTTGCTTAGATGATCTGTCCATTTCAGTCAGGGGGGTGTTAAAGTCCCCCACTATTATTGTATTGTTGTCAATGTGTTTCTTTGTTTTTGTTATTAATTGCCTTATATAATTGCCTGCTCCCATGTTCGGGGCATAGATCTTAACAATTGTTAGATCTTCTTGTTGGATAGACCCTTTAAGTAGGATATAGTGTCCTTCCTCATCTCTTATTACAGTCTTTGTTTTAAAATCTAGTTTGTCTGATATAAGGATTGCCACCCCAGCTTTCTTTTGGTGTCTATTAGCATGGTAAATGGTTTTCCACCCCCTCACTTTCAATGTGGGGGTGTCTTTGGGTCTAAAATGAGTCTCTTGCAGACAGCATATTGATGGGTCTTGTTTTTTTTTTTAATTTTTTATTGTTATGTTAATCACCATATATTACATCATTAGTTTTTGGTGCAGTGTTCCATGATTCATTGTTTGTTCATAACACCCAGTGCTCCATGCAGAACGTGCCCTCCTCAATACCCATCACCAGGCTCACCCCTCCTCCTACCCCCTCCCCTCTAGAACCCTCAGTTTGTTTCTCAGAGTCCATCATCTCTCATGGTTCGTCTCCCCCTCTGACATACTCCCCTTTTCTTCCTCTCCTGTTATCTTTTTCTTTTCCTTTTTTCTTAAAATATGTTGCGTTATTTGTTTCAGAAGTACAGAACTGTGATTCAACAGTCTGGCACAATTCACAGCGCTCACCGTAGCACATACCCTCCCCAACGTCTATCACCCAGCCACCCCATCCCTCCCACCCCCAACCACTCCAGTAACACTCAGTTTCTTTCCCGAGATTAAGAATTCCTCATATCAGTGAGGTCATATGATACATGTCTTTCTCTGATTGACTTATTTCACTCAGCATAACACCCTCCAGTTCCATCCACGTCGTTGCAAATGGCAAGATCTCATTTCTTTTGATGGCTGCATAATATTCCATTGTGTATATACACCACATCTTCTTTATCCATTCATCTGTCGATGGGCATCTTGGCTCTTTCCACCGTTTGGCTATGGTGGACATTGCTGCTATAAACATTGGGGTACACGTACCCCTTCGGGTCCCTACATTTGTACCTTTGTGGTAAATACCCAGTAGTGCAATTGCTGGATCGAACGGTATCTCTAATTTCAACTGTTTGAGGAACCTCCATACTGTTTTCCAGAGGGGTTGCACTAGCTTGCATTCCCACCAACAGTGTAGGAGGGTTCCCCTTTCTCCACATCCCCGCCAACATCTGTCGTTCCCTGACTTGTTAATTTCAGCCATTCTGACGGGTGTGAGGTGGTATCTCATGGAGGTTTTGATTTGGATTTCCCTGATGCCGAGCGATGTGGAGCACTTTTTCATGTGCCTGTTGGCCATTTGGATGTCTTCTTTGGAGACATGTCTGTTCATGTCTTCTGCCCATTTCTTGATTGGACTATTTCTTCTTTGGGTGTTGAGTTTGATCAGTTCTTTATAGATTTTGGATACTAGCCCTTTATCTGATAGGTCATTTGCAAATATTTTCTCCCATTCTGTCGGTTGTCTTTTGGTTTTGTGGACTGTTTCTTTTGCTGTGCAAAAGCTTTTTATCTTGATGAAATCCCAAGAGTTCATTTTTGCCCTGGCTTCCCGTGCCTTTGGCGATGTTTCTAGGAAGAAGTTGCTGCGGCTAAGGTCGAAAAGGTTGCTACCTGTGTTCTCCTTTAGGATTTTGATGGACTCCTGTCTCACGTTTCGGTCTTTCAACCGTTTGGAGTCTATTTTTGTGTGTGGTGTAAGGAAATGGTCCAGTTTCATTCTTCTGCATGTGGCTGTCCAATTTTCCCAACACCATTTGTTGAAGAGACTGTCTTTTTGCCATTGGACATTCTTTCCTGCTTTGTCAAAGATAAGTTGACCATAGAGTTGAGGGTCCATTTCTGGGCTCTCGATTCTGTTCCATTGATCGATGTGTCTGTTTTTGTGCCAGTACCATACTGTCTTGATGATGACAGCTTTGTCATAGAGCTGGAAGTCCGGAATTGTGATGCCGCCAGCTTTGCTTTTCTTTTTCAGGAGTCCTCTGGCTATTCTGGGTCTCTTCTGGTTCCATACAAATTTGAGGATTATTTGTTCCATTTCTTTGAGAAAAGTGGATGGTATTTTGATGGGGATTGCATTGAATGTGTAGATTGCTCTAGGTAGCATTGACATGTTCACAATGTTGATTCTCCCAATCCATGAGCACGGAACGTTGTTCCATTTCTTGGTGTCTTCTTCCATTTCTTTCATGAGTATTTTATAGTTTTCTGAGTACAGATCCTTTGCCTCTTTGGTTAGATTTCTTCCTAGGGATCTAATGATTTTGAGTGCAATTGTAAATGGGATCGACTCCTTGATTTGTCTCTCTTCTGTCTTGTTGTTGGTGTAGAGGAATGCCACCGATTTCTGTGCACTGATTTTGTATCCTGCTACTTTACTGAATTCCTGTATGAGTTCTAGCAGTTTTGGGGTGGAGTCTTTTGGGTTTTCCACATACAGTATCTTATCATCTGCAAAGAGTGAGAGGTTTGACTTCCTCTTTGCCGTTTTGGATGCCTTTGATTTCTTTTTGTTGTCTGATTGCTGTGGCTAGGACTTCTAATACTACGTTGAATAGCACTGGTGAGAGTGGACATCCCTGCCGCGTTCCTGACTTTAGGGGAAAAGCTCTCGGCCTTTCCCCATTGAGAATGATATTCGCTGTCGGTTTTTCATAGATGGCTTTTATGATATTGAGGTATGTACCCTCTATCCCTATACTGTGAAGAGTTTGGATCAAGAAAGGGTGTTGTACTTTGTCAAATACTTTTTCTGCATCTATTGAGAGGATCATATGATTCTTGCTCTTTCTTTTGTTAATGTATTGTATCACGTTGATTGATTTGCGGATGTTGAACCAGCCTTGCAGCCCAGGAATAAATCCCACTTGGTCCTGGTGAATAATCCTTTTAATGTACTGTTGGAACCCATTGGCTAGTTTTTTTTTTTTTTTTTGTGAGAATTTTTGCTTCCATGTTCATCAAGGATATTGGTCTGTAATTCTCTTTTTTGTTGGGGTCTTTGTCTGCTATTGGGATCAAGGTAATGCTGGCCCCATAAAATGAGTTTGGAAGTTTCCCTTCCATTTCTATTTTTTGGAACAGTTTCAGGAGAATAGGTATTAATTCTTCTTGAAATGGCTGATAGAATTCCCCTGGGAAGCCATCTGGCCCTGGGCTTTTGTTTCTTGGGAGATTTTTGATGACTGTTTCAATTTCCTTAGTGGTTATAGGTCTGTTCAGGTTTTCTACTTCTTCCTGGTTCAATTTTGGTCGTTGATACATCTCTAGGAATGCACCCATTTCTTCCAGGTTATCTAATTTGCTGGCATAGAGTTGCTCATAATATGTTCTTATCATTGTTTGTATTTCTTTGGTGTTGGTTGTGATCTCTCCTATTTCCTTCATGATTTTGTTGATTTGGGTCATTTCTCTTTTCTTCTTGATAAGTCTGGCCAGGGGTTTATCAATCTTGTTCATTCTTTCCAAGAACCAGCTCCTAGTTTCGTGGATCTGTTCTACTGTTCTTTTGGTTTCTAGTTCATTGATTTCTGCTCTGATCTTTATGATTTCTCTTCTCCTGCTGGGTTTAGGCTTTATTTGCTGTTCTTTCTCCAGCTCCTTTAGGTGTAGGGTTAGGTTGTGTATTTGAGACCTTTCTTGTTTCTTGAGAAAGGCTTGTATTGCTATATACTTTCCTCTCAGGACTGCCTTTGTTGTATCCCAAAGATTGTGAACCGTTGTGTTTTCATTTTCATTGGTTTCCATGAAATTTTTTAATTCTTCTTTAATTTCCTGGTTGACCCATTCATTCTTTAGTAGGATGCTCTTTAGCCTCCATGTATTTGAGTTCTTTCCGACTTTCCTCTTGTGGTTGAGTTCTAGTTTCAAAGCATTGTGGTCTGAAAATATGCAGGGAATGATCCCAATCTTTTGGTACCGATTGAGACCTGATTTGTGACCTGGGATGTGATCAGTTCTGGAGAATGTTCCATGGGCACTAGAGAAGAATGTGTACTCCTTTGCTTGGGGATGGAATGTTCTGAATATGTCTGTGAAGTCCATTTGGTCCAGTGTGTCATTTAAAGTCTTTATTTCCTTGTTGATCTTTTGCTTAGATGATCTGTCCATTTCAGTCAGGGGGGTGTTAAAGTCCCCCACTATTATTGTATTGTTGTCAATGTGTTTCTTTGCTTTTGTTATTAATTGCCTTATATAATTGCCTGCTCCCATGTTCGGGGCATAGATATTTACAATTGTTAGATCTTCTTGTTGGATAGACCCTTTAAGTAGGATATAGTGTCCTTCCTCATCTCTTATTACAGTCTTTGTTTTAAAATCTAGTTTGTCTGATATAAGGATTGCCACCCCAGCTTTCTTTTGGTGTCCATTAGCATGGTAAATGGTTTTCCACCCCCTCACTTTCAATGTGGGGGTGTCTTTGGGTCTAAAATGAGTCTCTTGCAGACAGCATATTGATGGGTCTTGTTTTTTTTTTTAATTTTTTATTGTTATGTTAATCACCATATATTACATCATTAGTTTTTGGTGCAGTGTTCCATGATTCATTGTTTGTTCATAACACCCAGTGCTCCATGCAGAACGTGCCCTCCTCAATACCCACCACCAGGCTCACCCCTCCTCCTACCCCCTCCCCTCTAGAACCCTCAGTTTGTTTCTCAGAGTCCATCATCTCTCATGGTTCTTCTCCCCCTCTGACATACTCCCCTTTTCTTCCTCTCCTGTTATCTTTTTCTTTTCCTTTTTTCTTAAAATATGTTGCGTTATTTGTTTCAGAAGTACAGAACTGTGATTCAACAGTCTGGCACAATTCACAGCGCTCACCGTAGCACATACCCTCCCCAACGTCTATCACCCAGCCACCCCATCCCTCCCACCCCCAACCACTCCAGTAACACTCAGTTTCTTTCCCGAGATTAAGAATTCCTCATATCAGTGAGGTCATATGATACATGTCTTTCTCTGATTGACTTATTTCACTCAGCATAACACCCTCCAGTTCCATCCACGTCGTTGCAAATGGCAAGATCTCATTCCTTTTGATGGCTGCATAATATTCCATTGTGTATATACACCACATCTTCTTTATCCATTCATCTGTCGATGGGCATCTTGGCTCTTTCCACCGTTTGGCTATGGTGGACATTGCTGCTATAAACATTGGGGTACACGTACCCCTTCGGGTCCCTACATTTGTACCTTTGTGGTAAATACCCAGGAGTGCAATTGCTGGATCGAACGGTAGCTCTAATTTCAACTGTTTGAGGAACCTCCATACTGTTTTCCAGAGGGGTTGCACTAGCTTGCATTCCCACCAACAGTGTAGGAGGGTTCCCCTTTCTCCACATCCCCGCCAACATCTGTCGTTCCCTGACTTGTTAATTTCAGCCATTCTGACGGGTGTGAGGTGGTATCTCATGGAGGTTTTGATTTGGATTTCCCTGATGCCGAGCGATGTGGAGCACTTTTTCATGTGCCTGTTGGCCATTTGGATGTCTTCTTTGGAGACATGTCTGTTCATGTCTTCTGCCCATTTCTTGATTGGATTATTTCTTCTTTGGGTGTTGAGTTTGATAAGTTCTTTATAGATTTTGGATACTAGCCCTTTATCTGATAGGTCATTTGCAAATATTTTCTCCCATTCTGTCGGTTGTCTTTTGGTTTTGTGGACTGTTTCTTTTGCTGTGCAAAAGCTTTTTATCTTGATGAAATCCCAAGAGTTCATTTTTGCCCTGGCTTCCCGTGCCTTTGGCGATGTTTCTAGGAAGAAGTTGCTGCGGCTAAGGTCGAAAAGGTTGCTACCTGTGTTCTCCTTTAGGATTTTGATGGACTCCTGTCTCACGTTTCGGTCTTTCAACCGTTTGGAGTCTATTTTTGTGTGTGGTGTAAGGAAATGGTCCAGTTTCATTCTTCTGCATGTGGCTGTCCAATTTTCCCAACACCATTTGTTGAAGAGACTGTCTTTTTGCCATTGGACATTCTTTCCTGCTTTGTCAAAGATAAGTTGACCATAGAGTTGAGGGTCCATTTCTGGGCTCTCGATTCTGTTCCATTGATCGATGTGTCTGTTTTTGTGCCAGTACCATACTGTCTTGATGATGACAGCTTTGTCATAGAGCTGGAAGTCCGGAATTGTGATGCCGCCAGCTTTGCTTTTCTTTTTCAGGAGTCCTCTGGCTATTCTGGGTCTCTTCTGGTTCCATACAAATTTGAGGATTATTTGTTCCATTTCTTTGAGAAAAGTGGATGGTATTTTGATGGGGATTGCATTGAATGTGTAGATTGCTCTAGGTAGCATTGACATGTTCACAATGTTGATTCTCCCAATCCATGAGCACGGAACGTTGTTCCATTTCTTGGTGTCTTCTTCCATTTCTTTCATGAGTATTTTATAGTTTTCTGAGTACAGATACTTTGCCTCTTTGGTTAGATTTCTTCCTAGGGATCTAATGGTTTTGAGTGCAATTGTAAATGGGATCGACTCCTTGATTTGTCTCTCTTCTGTCTTGTTGTTGGTGTAGAGGAATGCCACCGATTTCTGTGCACTGATTTTGTATCCTGCTACTTTACTGAATTCCTGTATGAGTTCTAGCAGTTTTGGGGTGGAGTCTTTTGGGTTTTCCACATACAGTATCTTATCATCTGCAAAGAGTGAGAGGTTTGACTTCCTCTTTGCCGTTTTGGATGCCTTTGATTTCTTTTTGTTGTCTGATTGCTGTGGCTAGGACTTCTAATACTACGTTGAATAGCACTGGTGAGAGTGGACATCCCTGCCGCGTTCCTGACTTTAGGGGAAAAGCTCTCGGCCTTTCCCCATTGAGAATGATATTCGCTGTCGGTTTTTCATAGATGGCTTTTATGATATTGAGGTATGTACCCTCTATCCCTATACTGTGAAGAGTTTGGATCAAGAAAGGGTGTTGTACTTTGTCAAATACTTTTTCTGCATCTATTGAGAGGATCATATGATTCTTGCTCTTTCTTTTGTTAATGTATTGTATCACGTTGATTGATTTGCGGATGTTGAACCAGCCTTGCAGCCCAGGAATAAATCCCACTTGGTCCTGGTGAATAATCCTTTTAATGTACTGTTGGAACCCATTGGCTAGTTTTTTTTTTTTTTTTTTTGTGAGAATTTTTGCTTCCATGTTCATCAAGGATATTGGTCTGTAATTCTCTTTTTTGATGGGGTCTTTGTCTGGTATTGGGATCAAGGTAATGCTGGCCCCATAAAATGAGTTTGGAAGTTTCCCTTCCATTTCTATTTTTTGGAACAGTTTCAGGAGAATAGGTATTAATTCTTCTTGAAATGGCTGATAGAATTCCCCTGGGAAGCCATCTGGCCCTGGGCTTTTGTTTCTTGGGAGATTTTTGATGACTGTTTCAATTTCCTTAGTGGTTATAGGTCTGTTCAGGTTTTCTACTTCTTCCTGGTTCAATTTTGGTCGTTGATACATCTCTAGGAATGCACCCATTTCTTCCAGGTTATCTAATTTGCTGGCATAGAGTTGCTCATAATATGTTCTTATCATTGTTTGTATTTCTTTGGTGTTGGTTGTGATCTCTCCTCTTTCCTTCATGATTTTGTTGATTTGGGTCATTTCTCTTTTCTTCTTGATAAGTCTGGCAGGGGTTTATCAATCTTGTTCATTCTTTCCAAGAACCAGCTCCTAGTTTCGTGGATCTGTTCTACGGTTCTTTTGGTTTCTAGTTCATTGATTTCTGCTCTGATCTTTATGATTTCTCTTCTCCTGCTGGGTTTAGGCTTTATTTGCTGTTCTTTCTCCAGCTCCTTTAGGTGTAGGGTTAGGTTGTGTATTTGAGACCTTCTTGTTTCTTGAGAAAGGCTTGTATTGCTATATACTTTCCTCTCAGGACTGCCTTTGTTGTATCCCAAAGATTGTGAACCGTTGTGTTTTCATTTTCATTGGTTTCCATGAAATTTTTTAATTCTTCTTTAATTTCCTGGTTGAC
Source organism: Eumetopias jubatus (assembly GCF_037043125.1). NCBI lineage: Eukaryota > Metazoa > Chordata > Mammalia > Carnivora > Otariidae > Eumetopias > Eumetopias jubatus. The sequence goes on from NW_028275021.1 coordinate 158,515, forward strand.
CCATTCATTCTTTAGTAGGATGCTCTTTAGCCTCCATGTATTTGAGTTCTTTCCGACTTTCCTCTTGTGGTTGAGTTCTAGTTTCAAAGCATTGTGGTCTGAAAATATGCAGGGAATGATCCCAATCTTTTGGTACCGATTGAGACCTGATTTGTGACCTGGGATGTGATCAGTTCTGGAGAATGTTCCATGGGCACTAGAGAAGAATGTGTACTCCTTTGCTTGGGGATGGAATGTTCTGAATATGTCTGTGAAGTCCATTTGGTCCAGTGTGTCATTTAAAGTCTTTATTTCCTTGTTGATCTTTTGCTTAGATGATCTGTCCATTTCAGTCAGGGGGGTGTTAAAGTCCCCCACTATTATTGTATTGTTGTCAATGTGTTTCTTTGTTTTTGTTATTAATTGCCTTATATAATTGCCTGCTCCCATGTTCGGGGCATAGATCTTAACAATTGTTAGATCTTCTTGTTGGATAGACCCTTTAAGTAGGATATAGTGTCCTTCCTCATCTCTTATTACAGTCTTTGTTTTAAAATCTAGTTTGTCTGATATAAGGATTGCCACCCCAGCTTTCTTTTGGTGTCCATTAGCATGGTAAATGGTTTTCCACCCCCTCACTTTCAATGTGGGGGTGTCTTTGGGTCTAAAATGAGTCTCTTGCAGACAGCATATTGATGGGTTCTTGTTTTTTTTTTAATTTTTTATTGTTATGTTAATCACCATATATTACATCATTAGTTTTTGGTGCAGTGTTCCATGATTCATTGTTTGTTCATAACACCCAGTGCTCCATGCAGAACGTGCCCTCCTCAATACCCACCACCAGGCTCACCCCTCCTCCTACCCCCTCCCCTCTAGAACCCTCAGTTTGTTTCTCAGAGTCCATCATCTCTCATGGTTCGTCTCCCCCTCTGACATACTCCCCTTTTCTTCCTCTCCTGTTATCTTTTTCTTTTCCTTTTTTCTTAAAATATGTTGCGTTATTTGTTTCAGAAGTACAGAACTGTGATTCAACAGTCTGGCACAATTCACAGCGCTCACCGTAGCACATACCGTCCCAAAGTCTATCACCCAGCCACCCCATCCCTCCCACCCCCAACCACTCCAGTAACACTCAGTTTCTTTCCCGAGATTAAGAATTCCTCATATCAGTGAGGTCATATGATACATGTCTTTCTCTGATTGACTTATTTCACTCAGCATAACACCCTCCAGTTCCATCCACGTCGTTGCAAATGGCAAGATCTCATTCCTTTTGATGGCTGCATAATATTCCATTGTGTATATACACCACATCTTCTTTATCCATTCATCTGTCGATGGGCATCTTGGCTCTTTCCACCGTTTGGCTATGGTGGACATTGCTGCTATAAACATTGGGGTACACGTACCCCTTCGGGTCCCTACATTTGTACCTTTGTGGTAAATACCCAGTAGTGCAATTGCTGGATCGAACGGTAGCTCTAATTTCAACTGTTTGAGAACCTCCATACTGTTTTCCAGAGGGGTTGCACTAGCTTGCATTCCCACCAACAGTGTAGGAGGGTTCCCCTTTCTCCACATCCCCGCCAACATCTGTCGTTCCCTGACTTGTTAATTTCAGCCATTCTGACGGGTGTGAGGTGGTATCTCATGGAGGTTTTGATTTGGATTTCCCTGATGCCGGGAGATGTGGAGCACTTTTTCATGTGCCTGTTGGCCATTTGGATGTCTTCTTTGGAGACATGTCTGTTCATGTCTTCTGCCCATTTCTTGATTGGACTATTTCTTCTTTGGGTGTTGAGTTTGATCAGTTCTTTATAGATTTTGGATACTAGCCCTTTATCTGATAGGTCATTTGCAAATATTTTCTCCCATTCTGTCGGTTGTCTTTTGGTTTTGTGGACTGTTTCTTTTGCTGTGCAAAAGCTTTTTATCTTGATGAAATCCCAAGAGTTCATTTTTGCCCTGGCTTCCCGTGCCTTTGGCGATGTTTCTAGGAAGAAGTTGCTGCGGCTAAGGTCGAAAAGGTTGCTACCTGTGTTCTCCTTTAGGATTTTGATGGACTCCTGTCTCACGTTTCGGTCTTTCAACCGTTTGGAGTCTATTTTTGTGTGTGGTGTAAGGAAATGGTCCAGTTTCATTCTTCTGCATGTGGCTGTCCAATTTTCCCAACACCATTTGTTGAAGAGACTGTCTTTTTGCCATTGGACATTCTTTCCTGCTTTGTCAAAGATAAGTTGACCATAGAGTTGAGGGTCCATTTCTGGGCTCTCGATTCTGTTCCATTGATCGATGTGTCTGTTTTTGTGCCAGTACCATACTGTCTTGATGATGACAGCTTTGTCATAGAGCTGGAAGTCCGGAATTGTGATGCCGCCAGCTTTGCTTTTCTTTTTCAGGAGTCCTCTGGCTATTCTGGGTCTCTTCTGGTTCCATACAAATTTGAGGATTATTTGTTCCATTTCTTTGAGAAAAGTGGATGGTATTTTGATGGGGATTGCATTGAATGTGTAGATTGCTCTAGGTAGCATTGACATCTTCACAATGTTGATTCTCCCAATCCATGAGCACGGAACGTTGTTCCATTTCTTGGTGTCTTCTTCCATTTCTTTCATGAGTATTTTATAGTTTTCTGAGTACAGATCCCTTTGCCTCTTTGGTTAGATTTCTTCCTAGGGATCTAATGGTTTTGGGTGCAATTGTAAATGGGATCGACTCCTTGATTTGTCTCTCTTCTGTCTTGTTGTTGGTGTAGAGGAATGCCACCGATTTCTGTGCACTGATTTTGTATCCTGCTACTTTACTGAATTCCTGTATGAGTTCTAGCAGTTTTGGGGTGGAGTCTTTTGGGTTTTCCACATACAGTATCTTATCATCTGCAAAGAGTGAGAGGTTTGACTTCCTCTTTGCCGTTTTGGATGCCTTTGATTTCTTTTTGTTGTCTGATTGCTGTGGCTAGGACTTCTAATACTACGTTGAATAGCACTGGTGAGAGTGGACATCCCTGCCGCGTTCCTGACTTTAGGGGAAAAAGCTCTCGGCCTTTCCCCATTGAGAATGATATTCGCTGTCGGTTTTTCATAGATGGCTTTTATGATATTGAGGTATGTACCCTCTATCCCTATACTGTGAAGAGTTTGGATCAAGAAAGGATGTTGTACTTTGTCAAATGCTTTTTTCTGCATCTATTGAGAGGATCATATGATTCTTGCTCTTTCTTTTGTTAATGTATTGTATCACGTTGATTGATTTGCGGATGTTGAACCAGCCTTGCAGCCCAGGAATAAATCCCACTTGGTCCTGGTGAATAATCCTTTTAATGTACTGTTGGAACCCATTGGCTAGTTTTTTTTGTGTGTGTGTGAGAATTTTTGCTTCCATGTTCATCAAGGATATTGGTCTGTAATTCTCTTTTTTGATGGGGTCTTTGTCTGGTTTTGGGATCAAGGTAATGCTGGCCCCATAAAATGAGTTTGGAAGTTTCCCTTCCATTTCTATTTTTTGGAACAGTTTCAGGAGAATAGGTATTAATTCTTCTTGAAATGGCTGATAGAATTCCCCTGGGAAGCCATCTGGCCCTGGGCTTTTGTTTCTTGGGAGATTTTTGATGACTGTTTCAATTTCCTTAGTGGTTATGGGTCTGTTCAGGTTTTCTATTTCTTCCTGGTTCAATTTTGGTCGTTGATACATCTCTAGGAATGCACCCATTTCTTCCAGGTTATCTAATTTGCTGGCATAGAGTTGCTCATAATATGTTCTTATCATTGTTTGTATTTCTTTGGTG